>NW_026975062.1:0-224638 GCF_030014295.1 Loxodonta africana
CCTAACCAAAATTAACACTGATACTAAACATAACCCTAAACCTCAACCTAAACCTAACCCTAACCCTGACCTGAACCTGAACCCTAACCGCAACCCTAAACCTCACGCTTAACATAAACTTCACCCTAACACTAACCCTAAAACTAAACATAACACTAAATCTCCCCCAACCCTGACCCTAGCCCGAAACCTAACCGTAAACCTAACCCTAAACTTAACTCTAATCCTGACCCCAAATCTACCTCTAACCCTATTCCTAACGCTAAAACTTACCCTACACACTCAGCTTAAATGGAAACCCAGCAATAACCCTCACCCTAACATCAAAGACTAACCCCAAACCTTAACCTAACCCTATCCCTAACCTTCACCTAGTCCTAAACTTAACATGACTTAACCCTAACGCTTAACCTAACCCTAAATCGAAACCTAACCTTAACCCTAAACTTCATCCTAAACTTAACCCTAACCCTAACCACTAACACTAACCTTAAGCTCAACTCTCACCCTTAACTTCAACTTCACCCTAAACCTAACCCTAAACCAAAACCTAACCCTAACCCTAAACCTAACCCTATACCTGACCCTAATATTTACCCAAACACCTAAACCTAACCCTAACACTAAACCTACCCCTAACGCTACCCCTAACCTTAACTCAAACACCAAACCCTAACCCTTACCCTAACCCTCATCCTTGACCTAATTTTACCCAAAACCTAAGCCTAACCCTAAGCCTAAAACTAAACCAAACCCGAAACAATCCCCTAACTCTAGGCCTAACCCTAAACACAAGCCCTAACCCTAACCGAACACTAAACCTAACCTTAACACTAACCTGAACACAAACCCAAACTCTAGCCCTAACCATAAAAATAACCTTAACCCTAACGTAAACTTCATCCAAACCCTAACACTAACCTTCAACCTAAACCCAATCCAAACCCTTACCTTAAACCTAACCCTAACCATAACGCTAGTCCCTCTTTAACACTAAATTTAACCCTTACAACAGCTCTGAAACTAAACCTAAACAGTATCCTAATCCTAACCCTAATTCTAACCTTGACCCTAAATAGAATACTAACTCTAATCCTTAACCTGGACATAAAGCTAACTCTTATCCTACACCTAACCCTAACCCTGAACCTAAACCTAACTCTAACTCTAACCCTAATCATAACACTTACCCTAAACCCTCACCTCAGCTGTAAAACTAACCGTAACCCTCACTCTAACTCCTAACAGTATCCTTCCACCCTAACCCTAATGCTAACCCTAGCCCTAATCAGAACACTAACCTGAAACCCCTAAGCCCTAACGATAACACTAACCCTAACCCAAACCCTAACCCCTAAGACAAAAGCCTAACCCAAACATTAACCCTAACTCTAACTCTAACCCGAAAACTAATTAGAAACATAACCCTAACCCTAACCCTAAACTAAACCTAACCATGACTGGAATCACAATGCCTAACCAGTACCCTCACCCAAACCCTAACCCTAAACTACACCTCTAACCCCTGACACCTTACCAGAACCATAATCCTAAACCTACCCAACCCTAACCCTAAATCTAACCCTCACCCCAACCACAATGCCTAACACAAATCGTAACCCTAACTCTTATACCTAACTCTAACCTAAAATCTAACCCTAACCCGAAAACTAATCAAAACCCGGAAACTTAGCTCTAACCCTAAACACAACATTAACACTAACCTAAAAACAAACCCAACCTTAGCCATAACCCTAGCCCTCAACCTATCTTAAACTTCACCCTATCCCTAACCTAAAGCGAACCCTAACCTTAACGCTAACCTTAACCTTGGCCCACTTGTGACCCTAAACATAACCCTTAGTATATCTCTGACCCTAACCCTCGCCCTGAACCCAATCCTAATCCTAACACTGACCCTAACACTAACCTAACCTTAACCTAACTTTAAGCCTATCATAAACTTAAACCTAACCCTAACCCCTAACCCTAACTCTAACCGTAACTCTAGCGCTAACCCTAACCCTAATTCTAACACTTACCCAAAACCCTCACCTTAAGTGTAATCGTAACTCTAATTCTTACCGTGACCCTAAACTTGACCCTAAGTACAACCCTATCCTAAACCTAACTGGAACACTAACCCCTAACCCTAACTCTAACCCAAATCCTTAGCCTAAACCTAATCGAAACCCTAAACATAACCTTAACCAGTAACCATAACTCAAACCCTAACCCTAAGCCGAACCCTCACCCTTAACCAAAATTTCAAGCTAACCATAACCCTAAACCTACCCTAACTTCATTCAAACCCTAACCCTAACCAAAATTAACACTGATACTAAACATAACCCTAAACCTCAACCTAAACCTAACCCTAACCCTGACCTGAACCTGAACCCTAACCGCAACCCTAAACCTCACGCTTAACATAAACTTCACCCTAACACTAACCCTAAAACTAAACATAACACTAAATCTCCCCCAACCCTGACCCTAGCCCGAAACCTAACCGTAAACCTAACCCTAAACTTAACTCTAATCCTGACCCCAAATCTACCTCTAACCCTATTCCTAACGCTAAAACTTACCCTACACACTCAGCTTAAATGGAAACCCAGCAATAACCCTCACCCTAACATCAAAGACTAACCCCAAACCTTAACCTAACCCTATCCCTAACCTTCACCTAGTCCTAAACTTAACATGACTTAACCCTAACGCTTAACCTAACCCTAAATCGAAACCTAACCTTAACCCTAAACTTCATCCTAAACTTAACCCTAACCCTAACCACTAACACTAACCTTAAGCTCAACTCTCACCCTTAACTTCAACTTCACCCTAAACCTAACCCTAAACCAAAACCTAACCCTAACCCTAAACCTAACCCTATACCTGACCCTAATATTTACCCAAACACCTAAACCTAACCCTAACACTAAACCTACCCCTAACGCTACCCCTAACCTTAACTCAAACACCAAACCCTAACCCTTACCCTAACCCTCATCCTTGACCTAATTTTACCCAAAACCTAAGCCTAACCCTAAGCCTAAAACTAAACCAAACCCGAAACAATCCCCTAACTCTAGGCCTAACCCTAAACACAAGCCCTAACCCTAACCGAACACTAAACCTAACCTTAACACTAACCTGAACACAAACCCAAACTCTAGCCCTAACCATAAAAATAACCTTAACCCTAACGTAAACTTCATCCAAACCCTAACACTAACCTTCAACCTAAACCCAATCCAAACCCTTACCTTAAACCTAACCCTAACCATAACGCTAGTCCCTCTTTAACACTAAATTTAACCCTTACAACAGCTCTGAAACTAAACCTAAACAGTATCCTAATCCTAACCCTAATTCTAACCTTGACCCTAAATAGAATACTAACTCTAATCCTTAACCTGGACATAAAGCTAACTCTTATCCTACACCTAACCCTAACCCTGAACCTAAACCTAACTCTAACTCTAACCCTAATCATAACACTTACCCTAAACCCTCACCTCAGCTGTAAAACTAACCGTAACCCTCACTCTAACTCCTAACAGTATCCTTCCACCCTAACCCTAATGCTAACCCTAGCCCTAATCAGAACACTAACCTGAAACCCCTAAGCCCTAACGATAACACTAACCCTAACCCAAACCCTAACCCCTAAGACAAAAGCCTAACCCAAACATTAACCCTAACTCTAACTCTAACCCGAAAACTAATTAGAAACATAACCCTAACCCTAACCCTAAACTAAACCTAACCATGACTGGAATCACAATGCCTAACCAGTACCCTCACCCAAACCCTAACCCTAAACTACACCTCTAACCCCTGACACCTTACCAGAACCATAATCCTAAAGCTACCCAACCCTAACCCTAAATCTAACCCTCACCCCAACCACAATGCCTAACACAAATCGTAACCCTAACTCTTATACCTAACTCTAACCTAAAATCTAACCCTAACCCGAAAACTAATCAAAACCCGGAAACTTAGCTCTAACCCTAAACACAACATTAACACTAACCTAAAAACAAACCCAACCTTAGCCATAACCCTAGCCCTCAACCTATCTTAAACTTCACCCTATCCCTAACCTAAAGCGAACCCTAACCTTAACGCTAACCTTAACCTTGGCCCACTTGTGACCCTAAACATAACCCTTAGTATATCTCTGACCCTAACCCTCGCCCTGAACCCAATCCTAATCCTAACACTGACCCTAACACTAACCTAACCTTAACCTAACTTTAAGCCTATCATAAACTTAAACCTAACCCTAACCCCTAACCCTAACTCTAACCGTAACTCTAGCGCTAACCCTAACCCTAATTCTAACACTTACCCAAAACCCTCACCTTAAGTGTAATCGTAACTCTAATTCTTACCGTGACCCTAAACTTGACCCTAAGTACAACCCTATCCTAAACCTAACTGGAACACTAACCCCTAACCCTAACTCTAACCCAAATCCTTAGCCTAAACCTAATCGAAACCCTAAACATAACCTTAACCAGTAACCATAACTCAAACCCTAACCCTAAGCCGAACCCTCACCCTTAACCAAAATTTCAAGCTAACCATAACCCTAAACCTACCCTAACTTCATTCAAACCCTAACCCTAACCAAAATTAACACTGATACTAAACATAACCCTAAACCTCAACCTAAACCTAACCCTAACCCTGACCTGAACCTGAACCCTAACCGCAACCCTAAACCTCACGCTTAACATAAACTTCACCCTAACACTAACCCTAAAACTAAACATAACACTAAATCTCCCCCAACCCTGACCCTAGCCCGAAACCTAACCGTAAACCTAACCCTAAACTTAACTCTAATCCTGACCCCAAATCTACCTCTAACCCTATTCCTAACGCTAAAACTTACCCTACACACTCAGCTTAAATGGAAACCCAGCAATAACCCTCACCCTAACATCAAAGACTAACCCCAAACCTTAACCTAACCCTATCCCTAACCTTCACCTAGTCCTAAACTTAACATGACTTAACCCTAACGCTTAACCTAACCCTAAATCGAAACCTAACCTTAACCCTAAACTTCATCCTAAACTTAACCCTAACCCTAACCACTAACACTAACCTTAAGCTCAACTCTCACCCTTAACTTCAACTTCACCCTAAACCTAACCCTAAACCAAAACCTAACCCTAACCCTAAACCTAACCCTATACCTGACCCTAATATTTACCCAAACACCTAAACCTAACCCTAACACTAAACCTACCCCTAACGCTACCCCTAACCTTAACTCAAACACCAAACCCTAACCCTTACCCTAACCCTCATCCTTGACCTAATTTTACCCAAAACCTAAGCCTAACCCTAAGCCTAAAACTAAACCAAACCCGAAACAATCCCCTAACTCTAGGCCTAACCCTAAACACAAGCCCTAACCCTAACCGAACACTAAACCTAACCTTAACACTAACCTGAACACAAACCCAAACTCTAGCCCTAACCATAAAAATAACCTTAACCCTAACGTAAACTTCATCCAAACCCTAACACTAACCTTCAACCTAAACCCAATCCAAACCCTTACCTTAAACCTAACCCTAACCATAACGCTAGTCCCTCTTTAACACTAAATTTAACCCTTACAACAGCTCTGAAACTAAACCTAAACAGTATCCTAATCCTAACCCTAATTCTAACCTTGACCCTAAATAGAATACTAACTCTAATCCTTAACCTGGACATAAAGCTAACTCTTATCCTACACCTAACCCTAACCCTGAACCTAAACCTAACTCTAACTCTAACCCTAATCATAACACTTACCCTAAACCCTCACCTCAGCTGTAAAACTAACCGTAACCCTCACTCTAACTCCTAACAGTATCCTTCCACCCTAACCCTAATGCTAACCCTAGCCCTAATCAGAACACTAACCTGAAACCCCTAAGCCCTAACGATAACACTAACCCTAACCCAAACCCTAACCCCTAAGACAAAAGCCTAACCCAAACATTAACCCTAACTCTAACTCTAACCCGAAAACTAATTAGAAACATAACCCTAACCCTAACCCTAAACTAAACCTAACCATGACTGGAATCACAATGCCTAACCAGTACCCTCACCCAAACCCTAACCCTAAACTACACCTCTAACCCCTGACACCTTACCAGAACCATAATCCTAAACCTACCCAACCCTAACCCTAAATCTAACCCTCACCCCAACCACAATGCCTAACACAAATCGTAACCCTAACTCTTATACCTAACTCTAACCTAAAATCTAACCCTAACCCGAAAACTAATCAAAACCCGGAAACTTAGCTCTAACCCTAAACACAACATTAACACTAACCTAAAAACAAACCCAACCTTAGCCATAACCCTAGCCCTCAACCTATCTTAAACTTCACCCTATCCCTAACCTAAAGCGAACCCTAACCTTAACGCTAACCTTAACCTTGGCCCACTTGTGACCCTAAACATAACCCTTAGTATATCTCTGACCCTAACCCTCGCCCTGAACCCAATCCTAATCCTAACACTGACCCTAACACTAACCTAACCTTAACCTAACTTTAAGCCTATCATAAACTTAAACCTAACCCTAACCCCTAACCCTAACTCTAACCGTAACTCTAGCGCTAACCCTAACCCTAATTCTAACACTTACCCAAAACCCTCACCTTAAGTGTAATCGTAACTCTAATTCTTACCGTGACCCTAAACTTGACCCTAAGTACAACCCTATCCTAAACCTAACTGGAACACTAACCCCTAACCCTAACTCTAACCCAAATCCTTAGCCTAAACCTAATCGAAACCCTAAACATAACCTTAACCAGTAACCATAACTCAAACCCTAACCCTAAGCCGAACCCTCACCCTTAACCAAAATTTCAAGCTAACCATAACCCTAAACCTACCCTAACTTCATTCAAACCCTAACCCTAACCAAAATTAACACTGATACTAAACATAACCCTAAACCTCAACCTAAACCTAACCCTAACCCTGACCTGAACCTGAACCCTAACCGCAACCCTAAACCTCACGCTTAACATAAACTTCACCCTAACACTAACCCTAAAACTAAACATAACACTAAATCTCCCCCAACCCTGACCCTAGCCCGAAACCTAACCGTAAACCTAACCCTAAACTTAACTCTAATCCTGACCCCAAATCTACCTCTAACCCTATTCCTAACGCTAAAACTTACCCTACACACTCAGCTTAAATGGAAACCCAGCAATAACCCTCACCCTAACATCAAAGACTAACCCCAAACCTTAACCTAACCCTATCCCTAACCTTCACCTAGTCCTAAACTTAACATGACTTAACCCTAACGCTTAACCTAACCCTAAATCGAAACCTAACCTTAACCCTAAACTTCATCCTAAACTTAACCCTAACCCTAACCACTAACCCTAACCTTAAGCTCAACTCTCACCCTTAACTTCAACTTCACCCTAAACCCAACCCTAAACCAAAACCTAACCCTATACCTGACCCTAATATTTACCCAAACACCTAAACCTAACCCTAACACTAAACCTACCCCTAACGCTACCCCTAACCTTAACTCAAACACCAAACCCTAACCCTTACCCTAACCCTCATCCTTGACCTAATTTTACCCAAAACCTAAGCCTAACCCTAAGCCTAAAACTAAACCAAACCCGAAACAATCCCCTAACTCTAGGCCTAACCCTAAACACAAGCCCTAACCCTAACCGAACACTAAACCTAACCTTAACACTAACCTGAACACAAACCCAAACTCTAGCCCTAACCATAAAAATAACCTTAACCCTAACGTAAACTTCATCCAAACCCTAACACTAACCTTCAACCTAAACCCAATCCAAACCCTTACCTTAAACCTAACCCTAACCATAACGCTAGTCCCTCTTTAACACTAAATTTAACCCTTACAACAGCTCTGAAACTAAACCTAAACAGTATCCTAATCCTAACCCTAATTCTAACCTTGACCCTAAATAGAATACTAACTCTAATCCTTAACCTGGACATAAAGCTAACTCTTATCCTACACCTAACCCTAACCCTGAACCTAAACCTAACTCTAACTCTAACCCTAATCATAACACTTACCCTAAACCCTCACCTCAGCTGTAAAACTAACCGTAACCCTCACTCTAACTCCTAACAGTATCCTTCCACCCTAACCCTAATGCTAACCCTAGCCCTAATCAGAACACTAACCTGAAACCCCTAAGCCCTAACGATAACACTAACCCTAACCCAAACCCTAACCCCTAAGACAAAAGCCTAACCCAAACATTAACCCTAACTCTAACTCTAACCCGAAAACTAATTAGAAACATAACCCTAACCCTAACCCTAAACTAAACCTAACCATGACTGGAATCACAATGCCTAACCAGTACCCTCACCCAAACCCTAACCCTAAACTACACCTCTAACCCCTGACACCTTACCAGAACCATAATCCTAAACCTACCCAACCCTAACCCTAAATCTAACCCTCACCCCAACCACAATGCCTAACACAAATCGTAACCCTAAATCTTATACCTAACTCTAACCTAAAATATAACCCTAACCCTAAAACTAAACAAAACCCGGAAACTTATCTCTAACCCTAAACACAACCTTAACACTAACCTAAAAACAAACCCAACCTTAGCCATAACCCTAACCCTCAACCTATCTTAAACTTCACCCTATCCCTAACCTAAAGCAAACTCTAACTTTAACCCTAACATTAACCTTGGCCCACTTGTGACCCTAAACATAACCCTTAGTATATCTCTGACCCTAACCCTCGCCCTGAACCCAATCCTAATCCTAACACTGACCCTAACACTAACCTAACCTTAACCTAACTTTAACCCTATCATAACCTTAAACCTAACCCTAACCCCTAACCCTAACTCTAACCGTAACCCTAGCGCTAACCCTAACCCTAATCCTAACACTTACCCAAAACCCTCACCTTAACTGTAATTGTAACTCTAATTCTTACCGTGACCTTAAACTTGACCCTAAGTACAACCCTATCCTAAACCTAACTGAAACACTAACCCCTAACCCTAACTCTAACCCAAATGCTTAGCCTAAACCTAATCGAAACCCTAAACATAACCTTAACCAGTAACCATAACTCAAACCCTAGCGCTAAGCCGAACCCTCACCCTTAACCAAAATTTCACGCTAACCATAACCCTAAACCTACCCTAACTTCATTCAAACCCTAACCCTAACCAAAATTAACACTGACACTAAACATAACCCTAAACCTCAACCTAAACCCAACCCTAACCCTGACCTGAACCTGAACCCTAACCGCAACCCTAAACCTCACGCTTAACATAAACTTCACCCGAACACTAACCCTAAAACTAAACATAACACTAAATCTCCCCCAACCCTGACCCTAGCCTGAAACCAAACCGTAAACCTAACCCGAAACTTAACTCTAATCCTGACCCCAAATCTACCTCTAACCCTATTCCTAACGCTAAAACTTACCCTAAACACTCAGCTTAAATGGAAACCCAGCAATAACCCTCACCCTAACATCAAAACCTAACCCCAAACCTTAACCTAACCCTATCCCTAGCCTTCACCTAGTCCTAAACTTAACATGACTTAACCCTAATGCTTAACCTAACCCTAAATCGAAACCTAACCTTAACCCTAAACTTCATCCTAAACTTAACCCTAACCCTAACCACTAACACTAACCTTAAGCTCAACTCTCACCCTTAACTTCAACTTCACCCTAAACCTAACCCTAAACCAAAACCTAACCCTAACCCTAAACCTAACCCTATACCTGACCCTAATATTTACCCAAACACCTAAACCTAACCCTAACACTAAACCTACCCCTAAAGCTACCCCTAACCTTAACTCAAACACCAAACCCTAACCCTTACCCTAACTCTCATTCTTGACCTAATTTTACCCAAAACCTAAGCCTAACCTTAAGCCTAAAACTAAACCAAAGCCTAAACAATCCCTTAACTCTAGGCCTAACCCTAAACACAAGCCCTAACCCTAACCGAACCCTAAACCTAACCTTAACACTAACCTGAACACAAACCCAAACTCTAGCCGTAACCATAAAAATCACCTTAACCCTAACCTAAACTTCATCCAAACCCTAACCCTAACCTTCAACCTAAACCCAATCCAAACCTTTACCTTAAACCTAACCCTAACCATAACGCTAGTCCCTCTCTAACCCTAAATTTAACCCTTACAACAGCTCTGAAACTAAACCTAAACAGAATCCTAATCCTAACCCTAGTTATAACATTGACCCTAAATAGAACACTAACTCTAATCCTTAACCTGGACATAAAGCTAACTCTTATCCTACACCTAACCCTAACCCTGAACCTAAACCTAACTCTAACTCTAACCCTAATCATAACACTTACCCTAAACCCTCACCTTAGCTGTGAAACTAACCGTAACCCTCACTCTAACTCCTAACAGTATCCTTCCACCCTAACCCTAATGCTAACCCTAGCCCTAAGCAGAACACTAACCTGAAACCTCTAAGCCCTAACGATAACACTAACCCTAACCCAAACCCTAACCCCTAAGACAAAAGCCTAACCCAAACATTAACCCTAACTCTAACTCTAACCCGAAAACTAATTAGAAACATAACCCTAACCCTAACCCTAAACTAAACCTAACCATGACTGGAACCACAATGCCTAACCAGTACCCTCACCCGAACCCTAACCCTAAACTACACCTCTAACCCCTGACACCTTACCAGAACCATAATCCTAAACCTACCCAACCCTAACCCTAAATCTAACCCTCACCCCAACCACAATGCCTAACACAAATCGTAACCCTAACTCTTATACCTAACTCTAACCTAAAATCTAACCCTAACCCGAAAACTAAACAAAACCCGGAAACTTAGCTCTAACCCTAAACACAACCTTAACACTAACCTAAAAACAAACCCAACCTTAGCCATAACCCTAACCCTCAACCTATCTTAAACTTCACCCTATCCCTAACCTAAAGCGAACCCTAACTTTAACCCTAACCTTAACCTTGGCCCACTTGTGACCTTAAACATAACCCTTAGTATATCTCTGACCCTAACCCTCGCCCTGAACCCAATCCTAATCCTAACACTGACCCTAACACTAACCTAACCTTAACCTAACTTTAAGCCTATCATAAACTTAAACCTAACCCTAACCCCTAACCCTAACTCTAACCGTAACCCTAGCGCTAACCCTAACCCTAATCCTAACACTTACCCAAAACCCTCACCTTAAGTGTAATCGTAACTCTAATTCTTACCGTGACCCTAAACTTGACCCTAAGTACAACCCTATCCTAAACCTAACTGAAACACTAACCCCTAACCCTAACTCTAACCCAAATGCTTAGCCTAAACCTAATCGAAACCCTAAACATAACCTTAACCAGTAACCATAACTCAAACCCTAACCCTAAGCCGAACCCTCACCCTTCACCAAAATATCACGCTAACCATAACCCTAAACCTACCCTAACTTCATTCAAACCCTAACCCTAACCAAAATTAACACTGATACTAAACATAACCCTAAACCTCAACCTAAACCTAACCCTAACCCTGACCTGAACCTGAACCCTAACCGCAACCCTAAACCTCACGCTTAACATAAACTTCACCCGAACACTAACCCTAAAACTAAACATAACACTAAATCTCCCCCAACCCTGACCCTAGCCCGAAACCTAACCGAAAACCTAACCCTAAACTTAACTCTAATCCTGACCCCAAATCTACCTCTAACCCTATTCCTAACGCTAAAACTTACCCTACACACTCAGCTTAAATGGAAACCCAGCAATAACCCTCACCCTAACATCAAAACCTAACCCAAACCTTAACCTAACCCTATCCCTAACCTTCACCTAGTCCTAAACATAACATGACTTAACCCTAACGCTTAACCTAACCCTAAATCGAAACCTAACCTTAACCCTAAACTTCATCCTAAACTTAACCCTAACCCTAACCACTAACCCTAACCTTAAGCTGAACTCTCACCCTTAACTTCAACTTCACCCTAAACCCAACCCTAAACCAAAACCTAACCCTATACCTGACCCTAATATTTACCCAAACACCTAAACCTAACCCTAACACTAAACCTACCCCTAACGCTACCCCTAACCTTAACTCAAACACCAAACCCTAACCCTTACCCTAACCCTCATCCTTGACCTAATTTTACCCAAAACCTAAGCCTAACCCTAAGCCTAAAACTAAACCAAACCCGAAACAATCCCCTAACTCTAGGCCTAACCCTAAACACAAGCCCTAACCCTAACCGAACACTAAACCTAACCTTAACACTAACCTGAACACAAACCCAAACTCTAGCCCTAACCATAAAAATAACCTTAACCCTAACCTAAACTTCATCCAAACCCTAACACTAACCTTCAACCTAAACCCAATCCAAACCCTTACCTTAAACCTAACCCTAACCATAACGCTAGTCCCTCTTTAACCCTAAATTTAACCCTTACAACAGCTCTGAAACTAAACCTAAACAGTATCCTAATCCTAACCCTAATTCTAACCTTGACCCTAAATAGAATACTAACTCTAATCCTTAACCTGGACATAAAGCTAACTCTTATCCTACACCTAACCCTAACCCTGAACCTAAACCTAACTCTAACTCTAACTCTAATTATAACACTTACCCTAAACCCTCACCTCAGCTGTAAAACTAACCGTAACCCTCACTCTAACTCCTAACAGTATCCTTCCACCCTAACCCTAATGCTAACCCTAGCCCTAATCAGAACACTAACCTGAAACCCCTAAGCCCTAACGATAACACTAACCCTAACCCAAACCCTAACCCCTAAGACAAAAGCCTAACCCAAACATTAACCCTAACTCTAACCCGAAAACTAATTAGAAACCTAACCCTAACCCTAACCCTAAACTAAACCTAACCATGACCGGAACCACAATGCCTAACCAGTACCCTCACCCAAACCCTAACCCTAAACTACACCTCTAACCCCTGACACCTTACCAGAACCATAATCCTAAACCTACCCAACCCTAACCCTAAATCTAACCCTCACCCCAACCACAATGCCTAACACAAATCGTAACCCTAACTCTTATACCTAACTCTAACCTAAAATCTAACCCTAACCCGAAAACTAATCAAAACCCGGAAACTTAGCTCTAACCCTAAACACAACCTTAACACTAACCTAAAAACAAACCCAACCTTAGCCATAACCCTAACCCTCAACCTATCTTAAACTTCACCCTATCCCTAACCTAAAGCGAACACTAACCTTAACGCTAACCTTAACCTTGGCCCACTTGTGACCCTAAACATAACCCTTAGTATATCTCTGACCCTAACCCTCGCCCTGAACCCAATCCTAATCCTAACACTGACCCTAACACTAACCTAACCTTAACATAACTTTAAGCCTATCATAAACTTAAACCTAACCCTAACCCCTAACCCTAACTCTAACCCTAACCCTAGCGCTAACCCTAACCCTAATCCTAACACTTACCCAAAACCCTCACCTTAAGTGTAATCGTAACTCTAATTCTTACCGTGACCCTAAACTTGACCCTAAGTACAACCCTATCCTAAACCTAACTGGAACACTAACCCCTAACCCTAACTCTAACCCAAATGCTTAGCCTAAACCTAATTGAAACCCTGAACATAACCTTAACCAGTAACCATAACTCAAACCCTAACCCTAAGCCGAACCCTCACCCTTAACCAAAATTTCACACTAACCATAACCCTAAACCTACCCTAACTTCATTCAAACCCTAACCCTAACCAAAATTAACACTGATACTAAACATAACCCTAAACCTCAACCTAAACCTAACCCTAACCCTGACCTGAACCTGAACCCTAACCGCAACCCTAAACCTCACGCTTAACATAAACTTCACCCTAACACTAACCCTAAAACTAAACATAACACTAAATCTCCCCCAACCCTGACCCTACCCCGAAACCTAACCGTAAACCTAACCCGAAACTTAACTCTAATCCTGACCCCAAATCTGCCTCTAACCCTTTTCCTAACGCTAAAACTTACCCTACACACTCAGCTTAAAAGGAAACCCAGCAATAACCCTCACCCTAAAATCAAAACCTAACCCCAAACTTAACCTAACCCTATCCCTAACCTTCACCTAGTCCTAAACTTAACATGACTTAACCCTAACACTTAACCTAACCCTAAGTCGAAACCTAAACTTAACCCTAAACTTCATCCTAAACTTAACCCTAACCCTAACCACTAACTCTAACCTTAAGCTCAACTCTCACCCTTAACTTCAACTTCACCCTAAACCTAACCCTAAACCAAAACCTAACCCTAACCCTAAACCTAACCCTATACCGGACCCTAATATTTACCCAAACACCTAAACCTAACCCTAACACTAAACCTACCCCTAACGCTACCCCTAACCTTAACTCAAACACCAAACCCTAACCCTTACCCTAACCCTCATTCTTGACCTAATTTTACCCAAAACCTAAGCCTAACCCTAAGCCTAAAACTAAACCAAACCCTAAACAATCCCCTAACTCTAGGCCTAACCCTAAACACAAGCCCTAACCCTAACCGAACACTAAACCTAACCTTAACACTAACCTGAACACAAACCCAAACTCTAGCCCTAACCATAAAAATAACCTTAACCCTAACCTAAACTTCATCCAAACCCTAACCCTAACCTTCAACCTAAACCCAATCCAAACCCTTACCTTAAACCTAACCCTAACCATAACGCTAGTCCCTCTCTAACCCTAAATTTAACCCTTACAACAGCTCAGAAACTAAACCTAAACAGAATCCTAATCCAAACCCTAATTCTAACCTTGACCCTAAATAGAACACTAACTCTAATCCTTAACCTGGACATAAAGCTAACTCTTATCCTACACCTAACCCTAACCCTGAACCTAAACCTAACTCTAACTCTAACCCTAATCATAACACTTACCCTAAACCCTCACCTTAGCTGTAAAACTAACCGTAACCCTCACTCTAACTCCTAACAGTATCCTTCCACCCTAACCCTAATACTAACCCTAGCCCTGAGCAGAACACTAACCTGAAACCCCTAAGCCCTAACGATAACACTAACCCTAACCCAAACCCTAACCCCTAAGACAAAAGCCTAACCCAAACATTAACCCTAACTCTAACTCTAACCCGAAAACTAATTAGAAACCTAACCCTAACCCTAACCCTAAACTAAACCTAACCATGACCGCAACCACAATGCCTAACCAGTACCCTCACCCAAACCCTAACCCTAAACTACACCTCTAACCCCTAACACCTTACCAGAACCATAATCCTAAACCTACCCAACCCTAACCCTAAATCTAACCCTCACCCCAACCACAATGCCTAACACAAATCGTAACCCTAACTCTTATACCTAACTCTAACCTAAAATCTAACCCTAACCCGAAAATTAAACAAAACCCGGAAACTTAGCTCTAACCCTAAACACAACCTTAAAAATAACCTAAAAACAAACCCAACCTTAGCCATAACCCGAACCCTCAACCTATCTTAAACTTCACCCTATCCCTAACCTAAAGCGAACCCTAACTTTAACCCTAACCTTAACCTTGGCCCACTTGTGACCCTAAACATAACCCTTAGTATATCTCTGACCATAACCCTCGCCCTGAACCCAATCCTAATCCTAACACTGACCCTAACACTAACCTAACCTTAACCTAACTTGAAGCCTATCATACACTTAAACCTAACCCTAACCCCTAACCCTAACTCTAACCGTAACCCTAGCGCTAACCCTAACCCTAATCCTAACACTTACCCAAAACCCTCACCTTAAGTGTAATCGTAACTCTAATTCTTACCGTGACCCTAAACTTGACCCTAAGTACAACCCTATCCTATACCTAACTGAAACACTAACCCCTAACCCTAACTCTAACGCAAATCCTTAGCCTAAACCTAATCGAAACCCTAAACATAACCTTAACCAGTAACCATAACTCAAACCCTAACCCTAAGCCGAACCCTCACCCTTAACCAAAATTTCACGCTAACCATAACCCTAAACCTACCCTAACTTCATTCAAACCCTAACCCTAACCAAAATTAACACTGATACTAAACATAACCCTAAACCTCAACCTAAACCTAACCCTAACCCTGACCTGAACTTGAACCCTAACCGCAACCCTAAACCTCACGCTTAACATAAACTTCACCCTAACACTAACCCGAAAACTAAACATAACACGAAATCTCCCCCAACCCTGACCCTAGCCCGAAACCTAACCGTAAACCTAACCCTAAACTTAACTCTAATCCTGACCCCAAATCTACCTCTAACCCTATTCCTAACGCTAAAACTTACCCTACACACTCAGCTTAAAAGGAAACTCAGCAATAAACCTCACCCTAAAATCAAAACCTAACCCCAAACTTAACCTAACCCTATCCCTAACTTTCACCTAGTCCTAAACTTAACATGACGTAACCCTAACACTTAACCTAACCCTAAGTCGAAACCTAAACTTAACCCTAAACTTCATCCTAAACTTAACCCTAACCCTAACCACTAACTCTAACCTTAAGCTCAACTCTCACCCTTAACTTCAACTTCACCCTAAACCTAACCCTAAACCAAAACCTAACCCTAACCCTAAACCTAACCCTATACCTGACCCTAATATTTACCCAAACACCTAAACCTAACCCTAACACTAAACCTACCCCTAAAGCTACCCCTAACCTTAACTCAAACACCAAACCCTAACCCTTACCCTAACCCTCATGCTTGACCTAATTTTACCCAAAACCTAAGCCTAACCCTAAGCCTAAAACTAAACCAAACCCTAAACAATCCTCTAACTCTAGGCCTAACCCTAAACATAAGCCCTATCCCTAACCGAACCCTAAACCTAACCTTAACACTAACCTGAACACAAACCCAAACTCTAGCCCTAACCATAAAAATAACCTTAACCCTAACCTAAACTTCATCCAAACCCTAACCCTAACCTTCAACCTAAACCCAACCCAAACCCTTACCTTAAACCTAACCCTAACCATAACACTAGTCCCTCTCTAACCCTAAATTTAACCCTTACAACAGCTCTGAAACTAAACCTAAACAGAATCCTAATCCTAACCCTAATTCTAACCTTGACCCTAAATAGAACACTAACTCTAATCCTTAACCTGGACATAAAGCTAACTCTTATCCTACACCTAACCCTAACCCTGAACCTAAACCTAACTCTAACTCTAACCCTAATCATAACACTTACCCTAACCCTCATCTTAGCTGTAAAACTAACCGTAACCCTCACTCTAACTCCTAACAGTATCCTTCCACCCTAACCCTAATGCTAACCCTAGCCCTAAGCAGAACACTAACCTGAAACCCCTAAGCCCTAACGATAACACTAACCCTAACCCAAACCCTAACCCCTAAGACAAAAGCCTAACCCAAACATTAACCCTAACTCTAACTCTAACCCGAAAACTAATTAGAAACCTAACCCTAACCCTAACCCTAAACTAAACCTAACCATGACCGGAACCATAATGCCTAACCAGTACCCTCACCCAAACCCTAACCCTAAACTACACCTCTAACCCCTGACACCTTACCAGAACCATAATCCTAAACCTACCCAACCCTAACCCTAAATCTAACCCTCACCCCAACCACAATGCCTAACACAAATCGTAACCCTAACTCTTATACCTAACTCTAACCTAAAATCTAACCCTAACCCGAAAACTAATCAAAACCCGGAAACGTAGCTCTAACCCTAAACACAACCTTAACACCAACCTAAAAACAAACCCAACCTTAGCCATAACTCGAACCCTCAACCTATCTTAAACTTCACCCTATCCCTAACCTAAAGCGAACCCTAACTTTAACCCTAACCTTAACCTTGGCCCACTTGTGAGCCTAAACATAACCCTTAGTATATCTCTGACCCTAACCCTCGTCCTGAACCCAATCCTAATCCTAACACTGACCCTAACACTAACCTAACCTTAACCTAACTTGAAGCCTATCATAAACTTAAACCCAACCCTAACCCCTAATCCTAACTCTAACCGTAACCCTAGCGCTAACCCTAACCCTAATCCTAACACTTACCCAAAATCCTCACCTTAACTGTAATTGTAACTCAAATTCTTACCGTGACCCTAAACTTGACCCTAAGTACAACCCTATCCTAAACCTAACTGAAACAATATCCCCTAACCCTAACTCTAAACCAAATCCTTAGCCTAAACCTAATCGAAACCCTAAACATAACCTTAACCAGTAACCATAACTCAAACTCTAACCCTAAGCCGAACCCTCACCCTTAACCAAAATTTCACGCTAACCATAACCCTAAACCTACCCTAACTTCATTCAAACCCTAACCCTAACCAAAATTAACACTGATACTAAACATAACCCTAAACCTCAACCTAAACCTAACCCTAACCCTGACCTGAACCTGAACCCTAACCGCAACCCTAAACCTCACGCTTAACATAAACTTCACCCTAACACTAACCCTAAAACTAAACATAACACTAAGTCTCCCCCAACCCTGACCCTAGCCCGAAACCTAACCGTAAACCTAACCCGAAACTTAACTCTAACCCTGACCCCAAATCTACCTCTAACCCTATTCCTAACGCTAAAACTTACCCTACACACTCAGCTTAAATGGAAACCCAGCAATAACCCTCACCCTAACATCAAAACCTAACCCCAAACCTTAACCTAACCCTATCCCTAACCTTCACCTAGTCCTAAACTTAACATGACTTAACCCTAACACTTAAGCTAACCCTAAATCGAAACCTAACCTTAACCCTAAACTTCATCCTAAACTTAACCCTAACTTTAACCACTAACTCTAACCTTACGCTCAACTCTCACCCTTAACTTCAACTTCACCCTAAACCTAACCCTAAACCAAAACCTAACCCTAACCCTAAACCTAACCCTATACCTGACCCTAATATTTACCCAAACACCTAAACCTAACCCTAACACTAAACCTACCCCTAAAGCTACCCCTAACCTTAACTCAAACACCAAACCCTAACCCTTACCCTCACCCTCATCCTTGACCTAATTTTACCCAAAACCTAAGCCTAACCCTAAGCCTAAAACTAAACCAAACCGTAAACAATCCCCTAACTCTACCCCTAAAACTAAACATAAGCCCTATCCCTAACCGAACCCTAAACCTAACCTTAACACTAACCTGAACACAAACCAAAACTCTAGCCCTAACCATAAAAATAACCTTAACCCTAACCTAAACTTCATCCAAACCCTAACCCCAACCTTCAACCTAAACCCAACCCAAACCCTTACGTTAAACCTAACCCTAACCATAACGCTAGTCCCTCTCTAACCCTAAATTTAACCCTTACAACAGCTCTGAAACTAAACCTAAACAGAATCCTAATCCTAACCCTAATTCTAACCTTGACCCTAAATAGAACACTAACTCTAATCCTTAACCTGGACATAAAGCTAACACTTATCCTACACCTAACCCTAACCCTGAACCTAAACCTAACTCTAACTCTAACCCTAATCATAACACTTACCCTAAACCCTCACCTTAGCTGCAAAACTAACCGTAACCCTCACTCTAACTCCTAACAGTATCCTTCCACCCTAACCCTAATGCTAACCCTAGCCCTAAGCAGAACACTAACCTGAAACCCCTAAGCCCTAACGATAACACTAACCCTAACCCAAACCCTAACCCCTAAGACAAAAGCCTAACCCAAACATTAACCCTAACTCTAACTCTAACCCGAAAACTTAGTAGAAACGTAACCCCAACACTAACCCTAAACTAAACCTAACCATGACCGGAACCACAATGCCTAACCAGTACCCTCACCCAAACCCTAACCCTGAAATACACCTCTAACCCCTGACACGTTACCAGAACCATAATCGTAAACCTACCGAAACCTAACCCTAAATCTAACCCTCACCCCAACCACAATGCCTAACACAAATCGTAACCCTAACTCTTATACCTAACTCTAACCTAAAATCTAACCCTAACCCGAAAACTAATCAAAACCCGGAAACTTAGCTCTAACCCTAAACACAACCTTAACACTAACCTAAAAACAAACCCAACCTTAGCCATAACCCTAACCCTCAACCTATCTTAAAACTTCACCCTATCCCTAACCTAAAGCAAACCCTAACCTTAACGCTAACCTTAACCTTGGCCCACTTGTGACCCTAAACATAACCCTTAGTATATCTCTGACCCTAACCCTCGCCCTGAACCCAATCCTAATCCTAACACTGACCCTAACACTAACCTAACCTTAACCTAACTTTAAGCCTATCATAAACTTAAACCTAACCCTAACACCTAACCCTAACTCTAACCGTAACCCTAGGGCTAACCCTAACCCTAATCCTAACACTTACCCAAAACCCTCACCTTAAGTGTAATCGCAACTCTAATTCTTACCGTGACCCTAAACTTGACCCTAAGTACAACCCTATCCTAAACCTAACTGAAACACTAACCCCTAACCCTAACTCTAACCCAAATCCTTAGCCTAAACCTAATCGAAACCCTAAACATAACCTTAACCAGTAACCATAACTCAAACCCTAACCCTAAGCCGAACCCTCACCCTTAACCAAAATTTCACGCTAACCATAACCCTAAACCTACCCTAACTTCATTCAAACCCTAACCCTAACCAAAATTAACACTGATACTAAACATAACCCTAAACCTCAACCTAAACCTAACCCTAACCCTGATCTGAACCTGAACCCTAACCGCAACCCTAAACCTCACGCTTAACATAAACTTCACCCTAACACTAACCCGAAAACTAAACATAACACTAAATCTCCCCCAACCCTGACCCTAGCCCGAAACCTAACCGTAAACCTAACCCGAAACTTAACTCTAATCCTGACCCCAAATCTACCTCTAACCCTATTCCTAACGCTAAAACTTACCCTACACACTCAGCTTAAAAGGAAACCCAGCAATAACCCTCACCCTAAAATCAAAACCTAACCCCAAACTTAACCTAACCCTATCCCTAACCTTCACCTAGTCCTAAACTTAACATGACTTAACCCTAACACTTAACCTAACCCTAAGTCGAAACCTAAACTTAACCCTAAACTTCATCCTAAACTTAACCCTAACCCTAACCACTAACTCTAACCTTAAGCTCAACTCTCACCCTTAACTTCAACTTCACCCTAAACCTAACCCTAAACCAAAAGCTAACCCTAACCCTAAACCTAACTCTATACCTGACCCTAATATTTACCCAAACACCGAAACCTAACCCTAACACTAAACTTACCCCTAACGCTACCCCGACCCTTAACTCAAACACAAAACCCTAACCCTTACCTTAACCCTCATCCTTGACCTAATTTTACCCAAAACCTAAGCCTAACCCTAAGCCTAAAATTAAACCAAAACCTAAACAATCCCCTAACTCTAGGCCTAACCCTAAACACAAGCCCTAACCCTAACCGAACCCTAAACCTAACCTTAACACTAACCTGAACACAAACCCAAACTCTAGCCCTAACCATAAAAATAACCTTAACCCTAACCTAAACTTCATCCAAACCCTAACCCTAACCTTCAACCTAAACCCAATCCAAACCCTTACCTTAAACCTAACCCTAACCATAACGCTAGTCCCTCTCTAACCCTAAATTTAACCCTTACAACAGCTCTGAAACTAAACCTAAACAGTATCCTAATCCTAACCCTAATTCTAACCTTGACCCTAAATAGAACACTAACTCTAATCCTTAACCTGGACATAAAGCTAACTCTTATCCTACACCTAATCCTAACCCTGAACCTAAACCTAACTCTAACTCTAACCCTAATCATAACACTTACCCTAACCCTCACCTTAGCTGTAAAACTAACCGTAACCCTCACTCTAACTCCTAACAGTATCCTTCCACCCTAACCCTAATGCTAACCCTAACCCTAAGCAGAACACTAACCTGAAACCCCTAAGCCCTAACGATAACACTAACCCTAACCCAAACCCTAACCCCTAAGACAAAAGCCTAACCCAAACATTAACCCTAACTCTAACTCTAACCCGAAAACTTATTAGAAACCTAACCCCAACACTAACCCTAAACTAAACGTAACCATGACCGGAACCACAATGCCTAACCAGTACCCTCACCCAAACTCTAACCCTAAAATACACCTCTAACCCCTGACACCTTACCAGAACCATAATCCTAAACCTACCCAACCCTAACCCTAAATCTAACCCTCACCCCAACCACAATGCCTAACACAAATCGTAACCCTAACTCTTATACCTAACTCTAACTAAAATCTAACCCTAACCCTAAAACTAAACAAAACCCGGAAACTTAGCTCTAACCCTAAACACAACCTTAACACTAACCTAAAAACAAACCCAACCTTAGCCATAACCCTAACCCTCAACCTATCTTAAACTTCACCCTATCCCTAACCTAAAGCACACCCTAACCTTAACGCTAACCTTAACCTTGGCCCACTTGTGACCCTAAACATAACCCTTAGTATATCTCTGACCCTAACCCTCGCCCTGATCCCAATCCTAATCCTAACACTGACCCTAACACTAACCTAACCTGAACCTAACTTGAAGCCTATCATAAACTTCAACCTAACCCTAACCCCTCACCCTAACTAACCGTAACCCTAGCGCTAACCCTAACCCTAATCCTAACACTTACCCAAAACCCTCACCTTAAGTGTAATCGTAACTCTAATTCTTACCGTGACCCTAAACTTGACCCTAAGTACAATCCTATCCTAAACCTAACTGAAACACTAACCCCTAACCCTAACTCTAACCCAAATCCTTAGCCTAAACCTAATCGAAACCCTAAACATAACCTTAACCAGTAACCATAACTCAAACCCTAACCCTAAGCCGAACCCTCACCCTTAACCAAAATTTCACGCTAACCATAACCCTAAACCTACCCTAACTTCATTCAAACCCTAACCCTAACCAAAATTAACACTGATACTAAACATAACCCTAAACCTCAACCTAAACCTAACCCTAACCCTGACCTGAACCTGAACCCTAACCGCAACCCTAAACCTCACGCTTAACATAAACTTCACCCTAACACTAACCCTAAAACTAAACATAACACTAAATCTCCCCCAACCCTGACCCTAGCCCGAAACCTAACCGTAAACCTAACCCGAAACTTAACTCTAATCCTGACCCCAAATCTACCTCTAACCCTATTCCTAACGCTAAAACTTACCCTACACACTCAGCTTAAATGGAAACCCAGCAATAACCCTCACCCTAACATCAAAACCTAACCCCAAACCTTAACCTAACCCTATCCCTAACCTTCACCTAGTCCTAAACTTAACATAACTTAAACTTAACGCTTAACCTAACCCTAAATCTAAACCTAACCTTAACCCTAAACTTCATCCTAAACTTAACCCTAACCCTAACCACTAACTCTAACCTTAAGCTCAACTCTCACCCTAAACTTAAACTTCACCCTAAACCTAACCCTAAAAGAAAACCTAACCCTAACCCTAAACCTAACCCTATACCTGACCCTAATATTTACCCAAACACCTAAACCTAACCCTAACACTAAACCTACCCCTAACGCCACCCCTAACCTTAACTCAAACACCAAACCCTAACCCTTACCCTAACCCTCATCCTTGACCTAATTTTACCCAAAACCTAAGCCTAACCCTAATCCTAAATCTAAACCAAACCCTAAACAATGCCCTAACTCTAGGCCTAACCCTAAACACAAGCCCTAACCCTAACCGAAAGCTAAACCTATCCTTAACACTAACCTGAACACAAACCCAAACGCTAGCCTTAACCATAAAAATAACCTTAACCCTAACCTAAACTTCATCCAAACCCTAACCCTAACCTTCAACCTAAACCCAATCCAAACCCTTACCTTAAACCTAACCCTAACCATAACGCTAGTCCCTCTCTAACCCTAAATTTAACCCTTACAACAGCTCTGAAACTAAACCTAAACAGTATCCTAATCCTAACCCTAATTCTAACCTTGACCCTAAATAGAACACTAACTCTAATCCTTAACCTGGACATAAAGCTAACTCTTATCCTACACCTAACCCTAACCCTGAACCTAAACCTAACTCTAACTCTAACCCTAATCATAACACTTACCCTAAACCCTCACCTTAGATGTAAAACTAACCGTAACCCTCACTCTAACTCCTAACAGTATCCTTCAACCCTAACCCTAATGCTAACCCTAGCCCTAAGCAGAACACTAACCTGAAACCCCTAAGCCCTAACGATAACACTAACCCTAACCCAAACCCTAACCCCTAAGACAAAAGCCTAACCCAAACATTAGCCCTAACTCTAACTCTAACCCGAAAACTAATTAGAAACCTAACCCCAACACTAACCCTAAACTAAACCTAACCATGACCGGAACCACAATGCCTAACCAGTACCCTCACCCAAACCCTAACCCTAAACTACACCTCTAAACCCTGACGCCTTACCAGAACCATAATCCTAAACCTACCCAAACCTAACCCTAAATCTAACCCTCACCCCAACCACAATGCCTAACACAAATCGTAACCCTAACTCTTATACCTAACTCTAACCTAAAATCTAACCCTAACCCGAAAACTAAACAAAACCCGGAAACTTAGCTCTAACCCTAAACACAGCCTTAACACTAACCTAAAAACAAACCCAACCTTAGCCATAACCCGAACCCTCAACCTATCTTAAACTTCACCCTATCCCTAACCTAAAGCGAACCCTAACTTTAACCCTAACCTTAACCTTGACCCACTTGTGACCCTAAACATAACCCTTAGTATATCTCTGACCCTAACCCTCGCCCTGAACCCAATCCTAATCCTAACACTGACCCTAACACTAACCTAACCTTAACCTAACTTTAACCCTATCATAACCTTAAACCTAACCCTAACCCCTAACCCTAACTCTAACCGTAACCCTAGCGCTAACCCTAACCCTAATCCTAACACTTACCCAAAACCCTCACCTTAACTGTAATTGTAACTCTAATTCTTACCGTGACCTTAAACTTGACCCTAAGTACAACCCTATCCTAAACCTAACTGAAACACTAACCCCTAACCCTAACTCTAACCCAAATGCTTAGCCTAAACCTAATCGAAACCCTAAACATAACATTAACCAGTAACCATAACTCAAACCCTAACCCTAAGCCGAACCCTCACCCTTAACCAAAATTTCACGCTAACCATAACCCTAAACCTACTCTAACTTCATTCAAACCCTAACCCTAACCAAAATTAACACTGATACTAAACATAACCCTAAACCTCAACCTAAACCTAACCCTAACCCTGACCTGAACCTGAACCCTAACCGCAACCCTAAACCTCACGCTTAACATAAACTTCACCCTAACACTAACCCTAAAACTAAACATAACACTAAATCTCCCCCAACCCTGACCCTAGCCCGAAACCTAACCGTAAACCTAACCCGAAACTTAACTCTAATCCTGACCCCAAATCTACCTCTAACCGTATTCAAAACGCTAAAACTTACCCTACACACTCAGCTTCAATGGAAACCCAGCAATAACCCTCACCCTAACATCAAAACCTAACCCCAAACCTTAACCTAACCCTATCCCTAACCTTCACCTAGTCCTAAACTTAACATGACTTAACCCTAACACTTAACCTAACCCTAAATCTAAACCTAACCTTAACCCTAAACTTCATCTTAAACTTAACCCTAACAATAACCAGTAACTCTAACCTTAAGCTCAACTCTCACCCTTAACTTCAACTTCACCCTAAACCTAACCCTAAACCAAAACCTAACCCTAACCCTAAACCTAACCCTATACCTGACCCTAATATTTACCCAAACACCTAAACCTAACCCTAACCCTAAACCTACCCCTAAAGCTACCCCTAACCTTAACTCAAACACCACACCCTAACCCTTACCCTAACCCTCATCCTTGACCTAATTTTACCCAAAACCTAAGCCTAACCCTAAGCCTAAAACTAAACCAAACCCTAAACAATCCCCTAACTCTAGGCCTAACCCTAAACATAAGCCCTATCCCTAACCGAACCCTAAACCTAACCTTAACACTAACCTGAACACAAACCCAAACTCTAGCCCTAACCATAAAAATAATCTTAACCCTAACCTAAACTTCATCCAAACCCAAACCCTAACCTTCAACCTAAACCCAACCCAAACCCTTACCTTAAACCTAACCCTAACCATAACGCTAGTCCCTCTCTAACCCTAAATTTAACCCTTACAACAGCTCTGAAACTAAACCTAAACAGAATCCTAATCCTAACCCTAATTCTAACCTTGACCCTAAATAGAACACTAACTCTAATCCTTAACCTGGACATAAAGCTAACTCTTATCCTACACCTAACCCTAACCCTGAACCTAAACCTAACTCTAACTCTAACCCTAATCATAACACTTACCCTAAACCCTCACCTTAGATGTAAAACTAACCGTAACCCTCACTCTAACTCCTAACAGTATCCTTCCACCCTAACCCTAATGCTAACCCTAGCCCTAAGCAGAACACTAACCTGAAACCCCTAAGCCCTAACGATAACACTAACCCTAACCCAAACCCTAACCCCTAAGACAGAAGCCTAACCCAAACATTAACCCTAACTCTAACTCTAACCCGAAAACTAATTAGAAACCTAACCCTAACCCTAACCCTAAACTAAACCTAACCATGACCGGAACCACAATGCCTAACCAGTACCCTCACACAAACCCTAACCCTAAACTACACCTCTAACCCCTGACACTTTACCAGAACCATAATCCTAAACCTACCCAACCCTAACCCTAAATCTAACCCTCACCCCAACCACAATGCCTAACACAAATCGTAACCCTAACTCTTATACCTAACTCTAACCTAAAATCTAACCCTAACCCGAAAACTAATCAAAACCCGGAAACTTAGCTCTAACCCTAAACACAACTTTAACACTAACCTAAAAACAAACCCAACCTTAGCCATAACCCTAGCCCTCAACGTATCTTAAACTTCACCCTATCCCTAACCTAAAGCGAACCCTAACCTTAACGCTAACCTTAACCTTGGCCCACTTGTGAGCCTAAACATAACCCTTAGTATATCTCTGACCCTAACCCTCGCCCTGAACCCAATCCTAATCCTAACACTGACCCTAACACTAACCTAACCTTAACCTAACTTTAAGCCTATCATAAACTTAAACCTAACCCTAACCCCTAACCCTAACTCTAACCGTAACCCTAGCGCTAACCCTAACCCTAATCCTAACACTTACCCAAAACCCTCACCTTAAGTGTAATCGTAACTCTAATTCTTACCGTGACCCTAAACTTGACCCTAAGTACAACCCTATCCTAAACCTAACTGGAACACTAACCCCTAACCCTAACTCTAACCCAAATGCTTAGCCTAAACCTAATGGAAACCCTAAACATAACCTTAACCAGTAACCATAACTCAAACCCTAACCCTAAGCCGAACCCTCACCCTTCACCAAAATTTCACGCTAACCATAACCCTAAACCTACCCTAACTTCATTCAAACCCTAACCCTAACCAAAATTAACACTGATACTAAACATAACCCTAAACCTCAACCTAAACCTAACCCTAACCCTGACCTGAACCTGAACCCTAACCGCAACCCTAAACCTCACGCTTAACATAAACTTCACCCTAACACTAACCCGAAAACTAAACATAACACTAAATCTCCCCCAACCCTGACCCTAGCCCTAAACCTAACCGTAAACCTAACCCTAAACTTAACTCTAATCCTGACCTCAAATCTACCTCTAACCCTATTCCTAACGCTAAAACTTACCCTACACACTCAGCTTCAATGGAAACCCAGCAATAACCCTCACCTTAACATCAAAACCTAATCCCAAACCTTAACCTAACCCTATCCCTAACCTTCACCTAGTCCTAAACTTAACATGACTTAACCCTAACGCTTAACCTAACCCTAAATCGAAACCTAACCTTAACCCTAAACTTCATCCTAAACTTAACCCTAACCCTAACCACTAACCCTAACCTTAAGCTCAACTCTCACCCTTAACTTCAACTTCACCCTAAACCTAACCCTAAACCAAAACCTAACCCTAACCCTAAACCTAACCCTATACCTTACCCTAATATTTACCCAAACACCTAAACCTAACCCTAACACTAAACCTACCCCTAACGCTACCCCTAACCTTAACTCAAACACCAAACCCTAACCCTTACCCTAACCCTCATCCTTGACCTAATTTTACCCAAAACCTAAGCCTAACCCTAAGCCTAAAACTAAACCAAACCCTAAACAATCCCCTAACTCTAGGCCTAACCCTAAACACAAGCCCTAACCCTAACCGAACACTAAACCTAACCTTAACACTAACCTGAACACAAACCCAAACTCTAGCCCTAACCATAAAAATAACCTTAACCCTAACCTAAACTTCATCCAAACCCTAACCCTAACCTTCAACCTAAACCCAATCCAAACCTTTACCTTAAACCTAACCCTAACCATAACGCTAGTCCCTCTCTAACCCTAAATTTAACCCTTACAACAGCTCTGAAACTAAACCTAAACAGTATCCTAATCCTAACCCTAATTCTAACCTTGACCCTAAATAGAACACTAACTCTAATCCTTAACCTGGACATAAAGCTAACTCTTATCCTACACCTAACCCTAACCCTGAACCTAAACCTAACTCTAACTCTAACCCTAATCATAACACTTACCCTAAACCCTCACCTTAGCTGTAAAACTAACCGTAACCCTCACTCTAACTCCTAACAGTATCCTTCCACCCTAACCCTAATGCTAACCCTAGCCCTAAGCAGAACACTAACCTGAAACCCCTAAGCCCTAACGATAACACTAACCCTAACCCAAACCCTAACCCCTAAGACAGAAGCCTAACCCAAACATTAACCCTAACTCTAACTCTAACCCGAAAACTAATTAGAAACCTAACCCCAACCCTAACCCTAAACTAAACCTAACCATGACCGGAACCACAATGCCTAACCAGTACCCTCACCCAAACCCTAACCCTAAACTACACCTCTAACCCCTGACACCTTACCAGAACCATAATCCTAAACCTACCCAACCCTAACCCTAAAACTAACCCTCACCCCAAACACAATGCCTAACACAAATCGTAACCCTAACTCTTATACCTAACTCTAACCTAAAATCTAACCCTAACCCGAAAACTAATCAAAACCCGGAAACATAGCTCTAACCCTAAACACAACCTTAACACTAACCTAAAAACAAACCCAACCTTAGCCATAACCCTAACCCTCAACCTATCTTAAACTTCACCCTATCCCTAACCTAAAGCGAACCCTAACCTTAACGCTAACCTTAACCTTGGCCCACTTGTGAGCCTAAACATAACCCTTAGTATATCTCTGACCCTAACCCTCGCCCTGAACCCAATCCTAATCCTAACACTGACCCTAACACTAACCTAACCTTAACCTAACTTTAAGCCTATCATAAACTTAAACCTAACCCTAACCCCTAACCCTAACTCTAACCGTAACCCTAGCGCTAACCCTAACCCTAATCCTAACACTTACCCAAAACCCTCACCTTAAGTGTAATCGTAACTCTAATTCTTACCGTGACCCTAAACTTGACCCTAAGTACAACCCTATCCTAAACCTAACTGAAACACTAACCCCTAACCCTAACTCTAACCCAAATCCTTAGCCTAAACCTAATCGAAACCCTAAACATAATCTTAACCAGTAACCATAACTCAAAAACTAACCCTAAGCCGAACCCTCACCCTTCACCAAAATTTCGCGCTAACCATAACCCTAAACCTACCCTAACTTCATTCAAACCCTAACCCTAACCAAAATTAAGACTGATACTAAACATAACCCTAAACCTCAACCTAAACCTAACCCTAACCCTGACCTGAACCTGAACCCTAACCGCAACCCTAAACCTCACGCTTAACATAAACTTCACCCTAACACTAACCCTAAAACTAAACATAACACTAAATCTCCCCCAACCCTGACCCTAGCCCTAAACCTAACAGTAAACCTAACCCTAAACTTAACTCTAATCCTGACCCCAAATCTACCTCTAACCCTATTCCTAACGCTAAAACTTACCCTACACACTCAGCTTAAATGGAAACCCAGCAATAACCCTCACCCTAACATCAAAACCTAAACCCAAACCTTAACCTAACCCTATCCCTAACCTTCACCTAGTCCTAAACTTAACATGACTTAACCCTAACGCTTAAACTAACCCTAAATCTAAACCTAACCTTAACCCTAAACTTCATCCTAAACTTAACCCTAACCCTAACCACTAACCCTAACCTTAAGCTCAACTCTCACCCTTAACTTCAACTTCACCCTAAACCTAACCCTAAACCAAAACCTAACCCTAACCCTAAACCTAACCCTATACCTGACCCTAATATTTACCCAAACACCTAAACCTAACCCTAACCCTAAACCTACCCCTAACGCTACCCCTAACCTTAACTCAAACACCAAACCCTAACCCTTACCCTAACCCTCATCCTTGACCTAATTTTACCCAAAACCTAAGCCTAACCCTAAGCCTAAAACTAAACCAAACCCTAAACAATCCCCTAACTCTAGGCCTAACCCTAAACACAAGCCCTAACCCTAACCGAACACTAAACCTAACCTTAACACTAACCTGAACACAAACCCAAACTTTAGCCCTAACCATAAAAATAACCTTAACCCTAACCTAAACTTCATCCGAACCCTAACCCTAACCTTCAACCTAAACCCAATCCAAACCCTTACCTTAAACCTAACCCTAACCATAACGCTAGTCCCTCTCTAACCCTAAATTTAACCCTTACAACAGCTCAGAAACTAAACCTAAACAGTATCCTAATCCTAACCCTAATTCTAACCTTGACCCTAAATAGAACACTAACTCTAATCCTTAACCTGGACATAAAGCTAACTCTTATCCTACACCTAACCCTAACCCTGAACCTAAACCTAACTCTAACTCTAACCCTAATCATAACACTTACCCTAAACCCTCACCTTAGCTGTAAAACTAACCGTAACCCTCACTCTAACTCCTAACAGTATCCTTCCACCCTAACCCTAATGCTAACCCTAGCCCTCAGCAGAAAACTAACCTGAAACCCCTAAGCCCTAACGATAACACTAACCCTAACCCAAACCCTAACCCCTAAGACAAAAGCCTAACCCAAACATTAACCCTAACTCTAACTCTAACCCGAAAACTAATTAGAAACATAACCTTAACCCTAACCCTAAACTAAACCTAACCATGACCGGAACCACAATGCCTAACCAGTACCCTCACACAAACCCTAACCCTAAACTACACCTCTAACCCCTGACACCTTACCAGAACCATAATCCTAAACCTACCCAACCCTAACCCTAAATCTAACCCTCACCCCAACCACAATGCCTAACACAAATCGTAACCCTAAATCTTATACCTAACTCTAACCTAAAATATAACCCTAACCCTAAAACTAAACAAAACCCGGAAACATAGTTCTAACCCTTAACACAACCTTAACACTAACCTAAAAACAAACCCAACCTTAGCCATAACCCTAACCCTCAACCTATCTTAAACTTCACCCTATCCCTAACCTAAAGCAAACCCTAACTTTAACCCTAAACTTAACCTTGGCCCACTTGTGACCCTAAACATAACCCTTAGTATATCTCTGACCCTAACCCTCGCCCTGAACCCAATCCTAATCCTAACACTGACCCTAACACTAACCTAACCTTAACCTAACTTTAACCCTATCATAAACTTAAACCTAAACCTAACCCTTACCCTAACTCTAAACGTAACCCTAGCGCTAACCCTAACCCTAATCCTAACACTTACCCAAAACCCTCACCTTAAGTGTAATCGTAACTCTAATTCTTACCGTGACCCTAAACTTGACCCTAAGTACAACCCTATCCTAAACCTAACTGGAACACTAACCCCTAACCCTAACTCTAACCCAAATCCTTAGCCTAAACCTAATCGAAACCCTAAACATAACCTTAACCAGTAACCATAACTCAAAAACTAACCCTAAGCCGAACCCTTACCCTTAAACAAAATTTCACGCTAACCATAACCCTAAACCTACCCTAACATCATTCAAACCCTAACCCTAACCAAAATTAACACTGATACTAAACATAACCCTAAACCTCAACCTAAACCCAACCCTAACCCTGACCTGAACCTGAACCCTAACCGCAACCCTAAACCTCATGCTTAACATAAACTTCACCCTAACACTAACCCTAAAACTAAACATAACACTAAATCTCCCCCAACCCTGACCCTAGCCCGAAACCTAACCGTAAACCTAACCCGAAACTTAACTCTAATCCTGACCCCAAATCTACCTCTAACCCTATTCCTAACGCTAAAACTTACCCTACACACTCAGCTTAAATGGAAACCCAGCAATAACCCTCACCCTAACATCAAAACCTAACCCCAAACCTTAACCTAACCCTATCCCTAACCTTCACCTAGTCCTAAACTTAACATGACTTAACCCTAACACTTAAGCTAAAACTAAATCTAAACCTATACTTAACCCTAAACTTCATCCTAAACTTAACCCTAACCCTAACCACTAACCCTAACCTTAAGCTCAACTCTCACCCTTAACTTCAACTTCACCCTAAACCTAACCCTAAAACAAAACCTAACCCTAACCCTAAACCTAACCCTATACCTCACCCTAATATTTACGCAAACACCTAAACCTAACCCTACCACTAAGCATACCCCTAAAGCTATCCCTAACCTTAACTCAAACACCAAACCCTAACCCTTACCCTAACCCTCATCCTTGACCTAATTTTACCCAAAACCTAAGCCTAAACCTAAACCAAACCCTAAACAATCCCCTAAATCTAGACCTAACCCTAAACATAAGCCCTAACCCTAACCGAACCCTAAACCTAACCTTAACACTAACCTGAACACAAACGCAAACTCTAGCCCTAACCATAAAAATAACCTTAACCCTAACCTAAACTTCATCCAAACCCTAACCCTAACCTTCAACCTAAACCCAACCCAAACCCTTACCTTAAACCTAACCCTAACCATAACGCTAGTCCCTCTCTAACTCTAAATTTAACCCTTACAACAGCTCTGAAACTAAACCTGAACAGAATCCTAATCCTAACCCTAATTCTAACCTTGACCCTAAATAGAACACTAACTCTAATCCTTAACCTGGACATAAAGCTAACTCTTATCCTACACCTAACCCTAACCCTGAACCTAAACCTAACTCTAACTCTAACCCTAATCATAACACTTACCCTAAACCCTCACCTTAGCTGTAAAACTAACCGTAACCCTCACTCTAACTCCTAACAGTATCCTTCCACCCTAACCCTAATGCTAACCCTAGCCCTAAGCAGAACACTAACCTGAAACCCCTAAGCCCTAACGATAACACTAACCCTAACCCAAACCCTAACCCCTAAGACAAAAGCCTAACCCAACATTAACCCTAACTCTAACTCTAACCCGAAAACTAATTAGAAACCTAACCTTAACCCTAACCCTAAACTAAACCTAACCATGACCGGAACCACAATGCCTAACCAGTACCGTCACCCAAACCCTAACCCTAAACTACACCTCTAACCCCTGACACCTTACCATATCCATAATCCTAAACCTACCCAACCCTAACCCTAAATCTAACCCTCACCCCAACCACAATGCCTAACACAAATCGTAACCCTAACTCTTATACCTAACTCTAAGCTAAAATCTAACCCTAACCCGAAAACTAAACAAAACCCGGAAACTTAGCTCTAACCCTAAACACAACCTTAACACTAACCTAAAAACAAACCCAACCTTAGCCATAACCCTAACCCTCAACCTATCTTAAACTTCACCCTATCCCTAACCTAAAGCGAACCCTAACTTTAACCCTAACCTTAACCTTGGCCCACTTGTGACCCTAAACATAACCCTTAGTATATCTCTGACCCTAACCCTCGCCCTGAACCCAATCCTATTCCTAACACTGACCCTAACACTAACCTAACCTTAACCTAACTTGAAGCCTATCATAAACTTAAACCTAACCCTAACACCTAACCCTAACTCTAACCGTAACCCTAGCGCTAACCCTAACCCTAATCCTAACACTTACCCAAAACCCTCACCTTAAGTGTAATCGTAACTCTAATTCTTACCGTGACCCTAAACTTGACCCTAAGTACAACCCTATCCTAAACCTAACTGAAACACTAACCCCTAACCCTAACTCTAACCCAAATCCTTAGCCTAAACCTAATCGAAACCCTAAACATAACCTTAACCAGTAACCATAACTCAAACCCTAACCCTAAGCCGAACCTTCACCCTTCACCAAAATTTCACGCTAACCATAACCCTAAACCTACCCTAACTTCATTCAAACCCTAACCCTAACCAAAATTAACACTGATACTAAACATAACCCTAAACCTCAATCTAAACCTAACCCTAACCCTGACCTGAACCTGAACCCTAACCGCAACCCTAAACCTCACGCTTAACATAAACTTCACCCTAACACTAACCCTAAAACTAAACATAACACTAAATCTCCCCCAACCCTGACCCTAGCCCGAAACCTAACCGTAAACCTAATCCTAAACTTAACTCTAATCCTGACCCCAAATCTACCTCTAACCCTATTCCTAACGCTAAAACTTACCCTACACACTCAGCTTAAATGGAAACCCAGCAATAACCCTCACCCTAACATCAAAACCTAACCGCAAACATTAACCTAACCCTATCCCTAACCTTCACCTAGTCCTAAACTTAACATGACTTAACCCTAACACTTAAGCTAACCCTAAATCTAAACCTAACCTTAACCCTAAACTTCATCCTAAGCTTAACCCTAACCCTAACCACTAACCCTAACCTTAAGCTCAACTCTCACCCTTAACTTCAACTTCACCCTAAACCTAACCCTAAACCAAAACCTAACCCTAACCCTAAACCTAACCCTATACCTGACCCTAATATTTACCCAAACACCTAAACCTAACCCTAACACTAAGCCTACCCCTAAAGCTACCCCTAACCTTAACTCAAACACCAAACCCTAACCCTTACCCTAACCCTCATCCTTGACCTAATTTTACCCAAAACCTACGCCTAACCCTAAGCCTAAAACTAAACCAAACCCTAAACAATCCCCTAACTCTAGGCCTAACCCTAAACACAAGCCCTAACCCTAACCGAACCCTAAACCTAACCTTAACACTAACCTGAACACAAACCCAAACTCTAGCCCTAACCATAAAAATAACCTTAACCCTAACCTAAACTTAGTCCAAACCCTAACCCTAACCTTCTACCTAAACCCAATCCAAACCCTTACCTTAAACCTAACCCTAACCATAACGCTTGTCCCTCTCTAACCCTAAATTTAACCCTTACAACGGCTCTGAAACTTAACCAAAACATAATCCTAATGCTAATCCTAGTTAAAACCTGGACCCTAAATAGAACACTAACTCTAATCCTTAACCTGGACATAAAGCTAACTCTTATCCTACACCTAACCCTAACCCTGAACCTAAACCTAACTCTAACTCTAACCCTAATCATAACACTTACCCTAAACCCTGACCTTAGCTGTGAAACTAACCGTAACCCTCACTCTAACTCCTAACAGTATCCTTCCACCCTAACCCTAATGCTAACCCTAGCCCTAAGCAGAACACTAACCTGAAACCTCTAAGCCCTAACGATAACACTAACCCCAACCCAAACCCTAACCCCTAAGACCAAAGCCTAACCCAAACATTAACCCTAACTCTAACTCTAACCCGAAAACTAATTAGAAACATAACCCTAACCCTAACCCTAAACTAAACCTAACCATGACTGGAACCACAATGCCTAACCAGTACCCTCACCCAAACCCTAACCCTAAACTACACCTCTAACCCCTCACACCTTACCAGAACCATAATCCTAAACCTACCCAACCCTAACCCTAAATCTAACCCTCACCCCAACCACAATGCCTAACACAAATCGTAACCCTAACTCCTATACCGAACTCTAACCTAAAATCTAACCCTAACCCTAAAACTAATCAAAACCCGGAAACTTAGCTCTAACCCTAAACACAACCTTAACACTAACCTAAAAACAAACCCAATCTTAGCCATAACCCTAACCCTCAACCTATCTTAAACTTCACCCTATCCCTAACCTAAAGCGAACCCTAACTTTAACCCTAACCTTAACCTTGGCCCACTTGTGACCCTAAACATAACCCTTAGTATATCTCTGACCCTAACCCTCGCCCTGAACCCAATCCTAATCCTAACACTGACCCTAACACTAACCTAACCTTAACCTAACTTGAAGCCTATCATAAACTTAAACCTAACCCTAACCCCTAACCCTAACTCTAACCGTAACCCTAGCGCTAACCCTAACCCTAATCCTAACACTTACCCAAAACCCTCACCTTAAGTGTAATCGTAACTCTAATTCTAACCGTGACCCTAAACTTGACCCGAAGTACAACCCTATCCTAAACCTAACTGAAACACTAACCCCTAACCCTAACTCTAACCCAAATGCTTAGCCTAAACCTAATCGAAACCCTAAACATAACCTTAACCAGTAACCATAACTCAAACCCTAACCCTAAGCCGAACCCTCATCCTTAACCAAAATTTCATGCTAACCATAACCCTAAACCTACCCTAACTTCATTCAAACCCTAACCCTAACCAAAATTAACACTGATACTAAACATAACCCTAAACCTCAACCTAAACCTAACCCTAACCCTGACCTGAACCTGAACCCTAACCGCAACCCTAAACCTCACGCTTAACATAAACTTCACCCTAAAACTAAACATAACACTAAATCTCCCCCAACCCTGACCCTAGCCCTAAATCTAACCGTAAACCTAACCCGAAACTTAACTCTAACCCTGACCCCAATCTACCTCTAACCCTATTCCTCACGCTAAAACTTACCCTACACACTCAGCTTAAATGGAAACCCAGCAATAACCCTCACCCAAACATCAAAACCTAACCCCAAACGTTAACCTAACCCTATCCCTAACCTTCACCTAGTCCGAAACTTAACATGACTTAACCCTAACACTTAACCTAACCCTAAATCTAAACCTAACCTTAACCCTAAACTTCATCCTAAACTTAACCCTAACCCTAACCACTAACTCTAACCTTAAGCTCAACTCTCACCCTTAACTTCAACTTCACCCTAAACCTAACCCTAAACCAAAACCTGACCCTAACCCTAACCTAACCTTATACCGGACCCTAATATTTACCCAAACACCTAAACCTAACCCTAACACTAAATCTACCCCTAAAGCTACCCCTAACCTTAACTCAAACACCAAACCCTAACCCTTACCCTAACCCTCATCCTTGACCTAATTTTACCCAAAACCTAAGCCTAACCCTAAGCCTAAAACTAAACCAAACCCTAAACAATCCCCTAACTCTAGTCCTAACCCTAAACACAAGCCCTAACCCTAACCGAACCCTAAACCTAACCTTAACACTAACCTGAACACAAACCCAAACTCTAGCCCTAACCATAAAAATAACCTTAATCCTAACCTAAACTTCATCCAAACCCTAACCCTAACCTTCAACCTAAACCCAATCCAAACCCTTACCTTAAACCTAACCCTAACCATAACGCTAGTCCCTCTCTAACCCTAAATTTAACCCTTACAACAGCTCTGAAACTAAACCTAAACAGTATCCTAATCCTAACCCTAATTCTAACCTTGACCCTAAATAGAACACTAACTCTAATCCTTAACCTGGACATAAAGCTAACTCTTATCCTACACCTAACCCTAACTCTGAACCTAAACCTAACTCTAACTCTAACCCTAATCATAACATTTACCCTAAACCCTCACCTTAGCTGTAAAACTAACCGTAACCCTCACTCTAACTCCTAACAGTATCCTTCCACCCTAACCCTAATGCTAACCCTAGCCCTAAGCAGAACACTAACCTGAAACCCCTAAGCCCTAACGATAACACTAACCCTAACCCAAACCCTAACCCCTAAGACAAAAGCCTAACCCAAACATTAACCCTAACTCTAAGTCTAACCCGAAAACTAATTAGAAACCTAACCCTAACCCTAAACCTAACCCTAACCCTAATCCTAACTCTAACCCTGACCCTAACCCTAAACTAAACCTAACCATGACTGGAACCACAATGCCTAACCTGTACCCTCACTCAAACCCTGACCCTAAACTACACCACTAACCTCTGACACCTTACCATATCCATAATCCTAAACCTACCCAACCCTAACCCTAAATCTAACCCTCACCCCAACCACAATGCCTAACACAAATCGTAACCCTAACTCTTATACCTACGTCTAACCTAAAATCTAACCCTAACCCTAAAGCTAAACAAAACCCATAAACTTGGCTCTAACCCTAAACACAACCTTAACACTAACCTAAAAACAAACCCAAACCTTATCCATAACCCTAACCCTCAACCTCTCTTAAACTTCACCATATCCCTAACCTAAAGCAAACCCTAACTTTAACCCTAACCTTAACCTTGGCCCACTTGTGACCCTAATCATAACCCTTAGTATATCTCTGACCCTAACCCTCGCCTAAACCTAATCCTAATCCTAACACTGACCCTAACACTAACCTAACCTTAACCTAACTTGAAGCCTATCATAAACTTAAACCTAACCCTAACCCCTAACCCTAACTCTAACCCTAACCCTAGCCCTAACCCTAACCCTAATCCTAACACTTACCCAAAACCCTCACCTTAACTGTAATCGTAACTCTAAATCTAACCGTAACCCTAAACTTGACCCTAAGTACAACCCTATCCTAAACCTAACTGAAACACTAACCCCTAACCCTAACTCTAACCCAAATCATTAGCCTAAACCTAATCTAAACCCTTAACATAACCTTAACCAGTAAATATAACTCAAACCCTTACCCTAAGCCGAACCCTCACCCTTAACCAAAATTTCACACTAACCGTAACCCTAAACCTACCCTAACTTTATTCAAACCCTAACCCTAACCAAAATTAACACTAATACTAAACATAACCCTAAACCTCAACCTGAACCTAACCTAACCCTGACCCGAACCTGAACCCTAACCGCAACCCTAAACCTCATGCTTAACATAAACTTCACCCTAACACTAACCCTAAAACTAAACGTAACACTAAATCTCCCCCAACCCTGACCCTAGCCCTAAACCTAACCATAAACCTAACCCGAAACTTAACTCTAACCCTGACCCCAAATCTAACTCTAACCCTATTCCTAACGCTAAAACTTACCCTACACACTCAGCTTCAATGGAAACCCAGCAATAACCCTCACCCTAAAATCAAAACCTAACCCCAAACCTTAACCTAACCCTATCCCTAACCTTCACCTAGTCCGAAACTTAACAAGACTTAACCCTAACACTTAACCTAACCCTAAATCTAAACCTAACCTTAACCCTAAACTTCATCCTAAACTTAACCCTAACCCTAACCACTAACTCTAACCCTCAGCTCAACTCTCACCCTTAACTTCAAATTCACCCTAAACCTAACCCTAAACCAAAACCTAACCCTAACCCTAAACCTAACCCTATACCTGACCCTAATATTTACCCAAACACCTAAACCTAACCCTAACACTAAACCTACCCCTAAAGCTACCCCTAACCTTAACTCAAACACCAAACCCTAACCCTTACCCTAACCCTCATCCTTGACCTCATTTTACCCAAAACCTAAGCCGAACCCTAAACCTAAAACTAAACCAAACCGTAAACAATCCCCTAACTCTAGGCCTAACCCTAAACACAAGCCCTAACCCTAACCGAACACTAAACCTAACCTTAACACTAATCTGAACACAAACGCAAACTCTAGCCCTAACCATAAAAATAACCTTAACCCTAACCTAAACTTCATCCAAACCCTAACCCTAACCTTCAACCTAAACCCAACCCAAACCCTAACCTTAAACCTAACCCTAACCATAACGCTAGTCCCTCTCTAACCCTTAATTTAACCCTTACAACAGCTCTGAAACTAAACCTAAACAGAATCCTAATCCTAACCGTAATTCTAACCTTCACCCTAAATAGAACACTAACTCTAATCCTTAACCTGGACATAAAGCTAACTCTTATCCTACACCTAACCCTAACCCTGAACCTAAACCTAACTCTAACCCTAATCATAACACTTACCCTAAACCCTCATCTTAGCTGTAAACCTAACCGTAACCCTCCCTCTAACTCCTAACAGTATCCTTCAACCCTAACCCTAATGCTAACCCTAGCCCTAAGCAGAACACTAACCTGAAACCCCTAAGCCCTAACGATAACACTAACCCTAACCCAAACCCTAACCCCTAAGACCAAAGCCTAACCCAAACATTAACCCTAACTCTAACTCTAACCCGAAAACTAATTAGAAACCTAACCCTAACCCTAACCCTAACCCTAACCCTAACCCTAACCCTAACCCTGACCCTAACCCTAAACTAAACCTAACCATGACCGGAGCCACAATGCCTAACCTGTACCCTCACTCAAACCCTAACCCTAAACTACACCTCTAACCTCTGACACCTTACCATATCCATAATCCTAAACCTACCCAACCCTAACCCTAAATCTAACCCTCACCCCAACCACAATGCCTAACACAAATCGTAACCCTAACTCTTATACCTAAGTCTAACCTAAAATCTAACCCTAACCCTAAAGCTAATCAAAACCCGTAAACTTAGCTCTAACCCTAAACACAACCTTAACACTAACCTAAAAACAAACCCAAACCTTAGCCATAACCCTAACCCTCAACCTCTCTTAAACTTCACCCTAACCCTAAAATAGAGCTAACCCTAACTTTAACCCTAACCTTAACCTTGGCCCACTTGTGACCCTAAACATAACCCTTAGTATATCTCTGACCCTAACCCTCGCCTAAACCTAATCCTAATCCTAACACTGACCCTAACACTAACCTAACCTTAACCTAACTTGAAGCCTATCATAAACTTAAACCTAACCCTAACCCCTAACCCTAAGTCTAACCGTAACCCTAGCCCTAACCCTAACCCTAATCCTAACACTTACCCAAAACCCTCACCTTAACTGTAATCGTAACTCTAAATCTAACCGTAACCCTAAACTTGACCCTAAGTACAACCCTATCCTAAACCTAACTGAAACACTAACCCCTAACCCTAACTCTAACCCAAATCCTTAGCCTAAACCTAATCGAAACCCTTAACATAACCTTAACCAGTAAATATAACTCAAACTCTTACCCTAAGAAGAACCCTCACCCTTAACCAAAATTTCACACTAACCGTAACCCTAAACCTACCCTAACTTTATTCAAACCCTAACCCTAACCAAAATTAACACTAATACTAAACATAACCCTAAACCTCAACCTGAACCTAACCTAACCCTGACCCGAACCTGAACCCTAACCGCAACCCTAAACCTCATGCTTAACATAAACTTCACCCTAACACTAACCCTAAAACTAAACGTAACACTAAATCTCCCCCAACCCTGACCCTAGCCCTAAACCTAACCATAAACCTAACCCGAAACTCAACTCTAACCCTGACCCCAAACCTAACTCTAACCCTATTCCTAACGCTAAAACTTACCCTACACACTCAGCTTTAATGGAAACCCAGCAATAACCCTCACCCTAAAATCAAAACCTAACCCCAAACCTTAACCTAACCCTATCCCTAACCTTCACCTAGTCCTAAACTTAACAAGACTTAACCCTAACACTTAACCTAACCCTAAATCGAAACCTAACCTTAACCCTAAACTTCATCCTAAACTTAACCCTAACCCTAACCACTAACTCTAACCCTCAGCTCAACTCTCACCCTTAACTTCAACTTCACCCTAAACCTAACCCTAAACCAAAACCTAACCCTAACCCTAAACCTAACCCTATACCTGACCCTAATATTTACCCAAACACCTAAACCTAACCCTAACACTAAACCTACCCCTAACGCCACCCCTAACCTTAACTCAAACACCAAACCCTAACCCTTACCCTAACCCTCATCCTTGACCTCATTTTACCCAAAACCTAAGCCGAACCCTAAACCTAAAACTAAACCAAACCGTAAACAATCCCCTAAATCTAGGCCTAACCCTAAACCTAACCCTAACCCTACCCCTAACCGTAACACCGTAAAACATCAGCTTAATTGTGAACCTAACACTAACACTCACACGATCCCCTAACCCTTTTCCTAACCCTAACGCTATCCTTCATCCTAGCCCTAACACTTACCTAACCCTGACTCTTCCTCTAACCCTAAACTTAACCCTAACCTTAACTCTGCCTTAAACTTAACCCTAAACCTAACAATAACTCTAAACCTGACGCTAACCCTAACCCTAATTCCTAGCACTAATTCTTACTCTAAACCTAACCCTAACAACCCTAACCTAGCCCTACCATTTACCGTAAACCTAGCCTTAACCCTAACCTTGCCCAAACCCTAAACCTAAACCTATACCGACCTCTAACACCAACCTTAACCCTAATCTAACCTTAACCCTAACCCTGACTATTAACGGAAACTTCACCCTAAACCTAAGGCTAACTCCAACTCTAACGCTAACCATAACAATTACCATAACCCTCACCTTAAGTGTAAACCTAACCCTAACACTCTCCCTAACCCTTAACCGTATCCCCAACCCTAAACATAATGTTATCTCCAAACTTATCCCTAAACCTAAACCTAATACGGACAGTAACCCTAATCTAACCCTAATCCTAATATTAACCCTAAACTCAACCCTACCCTACCATAAACCTAACCCTAACACCCTAAACTTAACGTCTAACACTATCTATACTCCTAAACCTATTTCTAACTTTCGCCCTTAACCTAAACTTCACCCTAACCCTGAACCTAAACCTGACGCTAACCCTAAACATAAGCCCTAACCCTAACCGAACCCTAAACCTAAACTTAACACTAACCTGAACACAAACGCAAACTCTAGCCCTAACCATAAAAATAACCTTAACCCTAACCTAAACTTCATCCAAACCCTAACCCTAACATTCAACCTAAACCCAACCCAAACCCTTACCTTAAACCTAACCCTAACCATAACGCTAGTCCCTCTCTAACCCTAAATTTAACCCTTACAACAGCTCTGAAACTAAACCTAAACAGAATCCTAATCCTAACCCTAATTCTAACCTTGACCCTAAATAGAACACTAACTCTACTCCTAAACCTGGACATAAAGCTAACTCTTATCCTACACCTAACCCTAACTCTGAATCGAAACTTAACTCTAACTCTAACCCTAATCATAACACTTACCCTAAACCCTCACCTTAGCTGTAAAACTAACCGTAACCCTCACTCTAACTCCTAACAGTATCCTTCAACCCTAACCCTAATGCTAACCCTAGCCCTAAGCAGAACACTAACCTGAAACCCCTAAGCCCTAACGATAACACTAACCCTAACCCAAACCCTAACCCCTAAGACCAAAGCCTAACCCAAACATTAACCCTAACTCTAACTCTAACCCGAAGACTAATTAGAAACCTAAACCTAACCCTAACCCTAACCCTAACCCTAACCCTAACCCTAAACTAAACCTAACCATGACCGGAACCACAATGCCTAACCTGTACCCTCACTCAAACCCTAACCCTAAACTACACCTCTAACCTCTGACACCTTACCATATCCATAATCCTAAACCTACCCAACCCTAACCCTAAATCTAACCCTCACTCCAACCACAATGCCTAACACAAATCGTAACCCTAACTCTTATACCTAAGTCTAACCTAAAATCTAACCCTAACCCTAAAGCTAAACAAAACCCGTAAACTTAGCTCTAACCCTAAACACAACCTTAACACTAACCTAAAAACAAACCCAAACCTTAGCCATAACCCTAACCCTCAAGCTATCTTAAACTTCACCCTATCCCTAACCTAAAGCTAACCCTAACTTTAACCCTAACCTTAACCTTGGCCCACTTGTGACCCTAAACATAACCCTTAGTATATCTCTGACCCTAACCCTCGCCTAAACCTAATCCTAATCCTAACACTGACCCTAACACTAACCTAACCTTAACCTAACTTGAAGCCTATCATAAACTTAAAACTAACCCTAACCCCTAAACCTAACTCTAACCCTAACCCTAGCCCTAACCCTAACCCTAATCCTAACACTTACCCAAAACCCTCACCTTAACTGTAATCGTAACTCTAAATCTAACCGTAACCCTAAACTTGACCCTAAGTACAACCCTATCCTAAACCTAACTGAAACACTAACCCCTAACCCTAACTCTAACCCAAATCCTTAGCCTAAACCTAATCGAAACCCTTAACATAACCTTAACCAGTAAATATAACTCAAACCCTTACCGTAAGCCGAACCCTCACCCTTAACCAAAATTTCACACTAACCGTAACCCTAAACCTACCCTAACTTTATTCAAACCCTAACCCTAACCAAAATTAACACTAATACTAAACATAACCCTAAACCTCAACCTGAACCCAACCTAACCCTGACCCGAACCTGAACCCTAACCGCAACTCTAAACCTCATGCTTAACATAAACTTCACGCTAACACTAACCCTAAAACTAAACATAACACTAAATCTCCCCCAACCCTGACCCTAGCCCTAAACCTAACCATAAAACTAACCCGAAACTTAACTCTAACCCTGACCCCAAATCTAACTCTAACCCTATTCCTAACGCTAAAACTTACCCTACACACTCAGCTTTAATGGAAACCCAGCAATAACCCTCACCCTAAAATCAAAACCTAACCCCAAACCTTAACCTAACCCTATCCCTAACCTTCACCTAGTCCTAAACTTAACAAGACTTAACCCTAACACTTAACCTAACCCTAAATCGAAACCTAACCTTAACCCTAAACTTCATCCTAAACTTAACCCTAACCCTAACCACTAACTCTAACCCTCAGCTCAACTCTCACCCTTAACTTCAACTTCACCCTAAACCTAACCCTAAACCAAAACCTAACCCTAACCCTAACCCTAACCCTATACCTGACCCTAATATTTACCCAAACACCTAAACCTAACCCTAACACTAAACCTACCCCTAAAGCTACCCCTAACCTTAACTCAAACACCAAACCCTAACCCTTACCCTAACCCTCATCCTTGACCTCATTTTACCCAAAACCTAAGCCGAATCCTAAACCTAAAACTAAACCAAACCGTAAACAATCCCCTAAATCTAGGCCTAACCCTAAACCTAACCCTAACCCTACCCCTAACCGTAACACCGTAAAAGATCAGCTTAATTGTGAACCTAACACTAACACTCACACGATCCCCTAACCCTTTTCCTAACCCTAACGCTATCCTTCATCCTAGCCCTAACACTTACCTAAACCTGACTCTTCCTCTAACCCTAAAATTAACCCTAACCTTAACTCTGCCTTAAACTTAACCCTAAACCTAACAATAACTCTAAACCTGACGCTAACTCTAACCCTAATTCCTAGCACTAATTCTTACTCTAAACCTAACCCTAACAACCCTAACCTAACCCTACCATTTACCGTAAACCTAGCCTTAACCCTAACCTTGCCCAAACCCTAAACCTAAACCTATACCTACCTCTAACACCAACCTTAACCCTAATCTAACCTTAACCCTAACCCTGACTATTAACGGAAACTTCACCCTAAACCTAAGGCTAACTCCAGCTCTAACGCTAACCATAACAATTACCATAACCCTCACCTTAAGTGTAAACCTAACCCTAACACTCTCCCTAACCCTTAACCGTATCCCCAACCCTAAACATAATGTTATCTCCAAACTTATCCCTAAACTTAACCCTAATACGGACAGTAACCCTAATCTAACCCTAATCCTAATATTAACCCTAAACTCAACCCTACCCTACCATAAACCTAACCCTAACACCCTAAACTTAACGTCTAACACTATCTATACTCCTAAACCTAATTCTAACTTTCGCCCTTAACCTAAACTTCACACTAACCCTGAACCTAAACCTAACGCTAACCCTAAACATAAGCCCTAACCCTAACCGAACCCTAAACCTAACCTTAACACTAACCTGAACACAAACGCAAACTCTAGCCCTAACCATAAAAAAAAACCTAACATAAACTTCATCCAAACCCTAACCCTAACCTTCAACCTAAACCCAACCCAAACCCTTACCTTAAACCTAACCCTAACCATAACGCTAGTCCCTCTCTAACCCTAAATTTAACCCTTACAACAGCTCTGAAACTAAACCTAAACAGAATCCTAATCCTAACCCTAATTCTAACCTTGACCCTAAATAGAACACTAACTCTACTCCTAAACCTGGATATAAAGCTAACTCTTATCCTACACCTAACCCTAACTCTGAATCGAAACCTAACTCTAACTCTAACCCTAATCATAACACTTACCCTAAACCCTCACCTTAGCTGTAAAACTAACCGTAACCCTCACTCTAACTCCTAACAGTATCCTTCCACCCTAACCCTAATGCTAACCCTAGCCCTAAGCAGAACACTAACCTGAAACCCCTAAGCCCTAACGATAACACTAACCCTAACCCAAACCCTAACCCCTAAGACCAAAGCCTAACCCAAACATTAACCCTAACTCTAACTCTAACCCGAAAACTAATTAGAAACCTAAACCTAACCCTAACCCTAACCCTAACCCTAAACTAAACCTAACCATGACCGGAACCACAATGCCTAACCTGTACCCTCACTCAAACCCTAACCCTAAACTACACCTCTAACCTCTGACACCTTACCATATCCATAATCCTAAACCTACCCAACCCTAACCCTAAATCTAACCCTCACCCCAACCACAATGCCTAACACAAATCGTAACCCTAACTCTTATACCTAAGTCTAACCTAAAATCTAACCCTAACCATAAAGCTAAACAAGACCCGTAAACCTAGCTCTAACCCTAAACACAACCTTAACACTAACCTAAAAACAAACCCAAACCTTAGCCATAACCCTAACCCTCAAGCTATCTTAAACTTCACCCTATCCCTAACCTAAAGCTAACCCTAACTTTAACCTTAACCTTAACCTTGGCCCACTTGTGACCCTAAACATAACCCTTAGTATATCTCTGACCCTAACCCTCGCCCTAAACCTAATCCTAATCCTAACACTGACCCTAACACTAACCTAACCTTAACCTAACTTGAAGCCTATCATAAACTTAAACCTAACCCTAACCCCTAACCCTAACTCTAACCCTAACCCTAGCCCTAACCCTAACCCTAATCCTAACACTTACCCAAAACCCTCACCTTAACTGTAATCGTAACTCTAAATCTAACCGTAACCCTAAACTTGACCCTAAGTACAACCCTATCCTAAACCTAACTGAAACACTAACCCCTAACCCTAACTCTAACCCAAATCCTTAGCCTAAACCTAATCGAAACCCTTAACATAACCTTAACCAGTAAATATAACTCAAACCCTTACCCTAAGCCGAACCCTCACCCTTAACCAAAATTTCACACTAACCGTAACCCTAAACCTACCCTAACTTTATTCAAACCCTAAACCTAACCAAAATTAACACTAATACTAAACATAACCCTAAACCTCAACCTGAACCTAACCTAACCCTGACCCGAACCTGAACCCTAACCGCAACTCTAAACCTCATGCTTAACATAAACTTCACCCTAACACTAACCCTAAAACTAAACGTAACACTAAATCTCCCCCAACCCTGACCCTAGCCCTAAACCTAACCATAAACCTAACCCGAAACTCAACTCTAACCCTGACCCCAAATCTAACTCTAACCCTATTCCTAACGCTAAAACTTACCCTACACACTCAGCTTTAATGGAAACCCAGCAATAACCCTCACCCTAAAATCAAAACCTAACCCCAAACCTTAACCTAACCCTATCCCTAACCTTCACCTAGTCCTAAACTTAACAAGACTTAACCCTAACACTTAACCTAACCCTAAATCGAAACCTAACCTTAACCCTAAACTTCATCCTAAACTTAACCCTAACCCTAACCACTAACTCTAACCCTCAGCTCAACTCTCACCCTTAACTTCAACTTCACCCTAAACCTAACCCTAAACCAAAACCTAACCCTAACCCTAAACCTAACCCTATACCTGACCCTAATATTTACCCAAACACCTAAACCTAACCCTAACACTAAACCTACCCCTAACGCTACCCCTAACCTTAACTCAAACACCAAACCCTAACCCTTACCCTAACCCTCATCCTTGACCTCATTTTACCCAAAACCTAAGCCGAACCCTAAACCTAAAACTAAACCAAACCGTAAACAATCCCCTAAATCTAGGCCTAACCCTAAACCTAACCCTAACCCTACCCCTAACTGTAACACCGTAAAACATCAGCTTAATTGTGAACCTAACACTAACACTCACACGATCCCCTAACCCTTTTCCTAACCCTAACGCTATCCTTCATCCTAGCCCTAACACTTACCTAACCCTGACTCTTCCTCTAACCCTAAACTTAACCCTAACCTTAACTCTGCCTTAAACTTAACCCTAAACCTAACAATAACTCTAAACCTGACGCTAACCCTAACCCTAATACCTAGCACTAATTCTTACTCTAAACCTAACCCTAACAACCCTAACCTAGCCCTACCATTTACCGTAAACCTAGCCTTAACCCTAACCTTGCCCAAACCCTAAACCTAAACCTATACCGAACTCTAACACCAACCTTAACCCTAATCTAACCTTAACCCTAACCCTGACTATTAACGGAAACTTCACCCTAAACCTAAGGCTAACTCCAACTCTAACGCTAACCATAACAATTACCATAACCCTCACCTTAAGTGTAAACCTAACCCTAACACTCTCCCTAACCCTTAACCGTATCCCCAACCCTAAACATAATGTTATCTCCAAACTTATCCCTAAACCTAAACCTAATACGGACAGTAACCCTAATCTAACCCTAATCCTAATATTAACCCTAAACTCAACCCTACCCTACCATAAACCTAACCCTAACACCCTAAACTTAACGTCTAACACTATCTATACTCCTAAACCTATTTCTAACTTTCGCCCTTAACCTAAACTTCACCCTAACCCTGAACCTAAACCTGACGCTAACCCTAAACATAAGCCCTAACCCTAACCGAACCCTAAACCTAACCTTAACACTAACCTGAACTCAAACCCAAACTCTAACCCTAACCATAAAAATAACCTTAACCCTAACCTAAACTTCATCCAAACCCTAACCCTAACCTTCAACCTAAACCCAACCCAAACCCTTACCTTAAACCTAACCCTAACCATAACGCTAGTCCCTCTCTAACCCTAAATTTAACCCTTACAACAGCTCTGAAACTAAACCTAAACAGAATCCTAATCCTAACTCTAATTCTAACCTTGACCCTAAATAGAACACTAACTCTACTCCTAAACCTGGACATAAAGCTAACTCTTATCCTACACCTAACCCTAACTCTGAATCGAAACTTAACTCTAACTCTAACCCTAATCATAACACTTACCCTAAACCCTCACCTTAGCTGTAAAACTAACCGTAACCCTCACTCTAACTCCTAACAGTATCCTTCAACCCTAACCCTAATGCTAACCCTAGCCCTAAGCAGAACACTAACCTGAAATCCCTAAGCCCTAACGATAACACTAACCCTAACCCAAACCCTAACCCCTAAGACCAAAGCCTAACCCAAACATTAACCCTAACTCTAACTCTAACCCGAAAACTAATTAGAAACCTAAACCTAACCCTAACCCTAACCCTAACCCTAAGCCTAACCCTAACCCTAACCCTAACCCTAAACTAAACCTAACCATGACCGGAACCACAATGCCTAACCTGTACCCTCACTCAAACCCTAACCCTAAACTACACCTCTAACCTCTGACACCTTACCATATCCATAATCCTAAACCTACCCAACCCTAACCCTAAATCTAACCCTCACCCCAACCACAATGCCTAACACAAATCGTAACCCTAACTCTTATACCTAAGTCTAACCTAAAATCTAACCCTAAACCTAAAGCTAAACAAAACCCGTAAACTTAGCTCTAACCCTAAACACAACCTTAACACTAACCTAAAAACAAACCCAAACCTTAGCCATAACCCTAACCCTCAAGCTATCTTAAACTTCACCCTATCCCTAACCTAAAGCTAACCCTAACTTTAACCCTAACCTTAACCTTGGCCCACTTGTGACCCTAAACATAACCCTTAGTATATCTCTGACCCTAACCCTCGCCTAAACCTAATCCTAATCCTAACACTGACCCTAACACTAACCTAACCTTAACCTAACTTGAAGCCTATCATAAACTTAAAACTAACCCTAACCCCTAAACCTAACTCTAACCCTAACCCTAGCCCTAACCCTAACCCTAATCCTAACACTTACCCAAAACCCTCACCTTAACTGTAATCGTAACTCTAAATCTAACCGTAACCCTAAACTTGACCCTAAGTACAACCCTATCCTAAACCTAACTGAAACACTAACCCCTAACCCTAACTCTAACCCAAATCCTTAGCCTAAACCTAATCGAAACCCTTAACATAACCTTAACCAGTAAATATAACTCAAACCCTTACCCTAAGCCGAACCCTCACCCTTAACCAAAATTTCACACTAACCGTAACCCTAAACCTACCCTAACTTTATTCAAACCCTAAACCTAACCAAAATTAACACTAATACTAAACATAACCCTAAACCTCAACCTGAACCTAACCTAACCCTGACCCGAACCTGAACCCTAACCGCAACTCTAAACCTCATGCTTAACATAAACTTCACCCTAACACTAACCCTAAAACTAAACGTAACACTAAATCTCCCCCAACCCTGACCCTAGCCCTAAACCTAACCATAAACCTAACCCGAAACTCAACTCTAACCCTGACCCCAAATCTAACTCTAACCCTATTCCTAACGCTAAAACTTACCCTACACACTCAGCTTTAATGGAAACCCAGCAATAACCCTCACCCTAAAATCAAAACCTAACCCCAAACCTTAACCTAACCCTATCCCTAACCTTCACCTAGTCCTAAACTTAACAAGACTTAACCCTAACACTTAACCTAACCCTAAATCGAAACCTAACCTTAACCCTAAACTTCATCCTAAACTTAACCCTAACCCTAACCACTAACTCTAACCCTCAGCTCAACTCTCACCCTTAACTTCAACTTCACCCTAAACCTAACCCTAAACCAAAACCTAACCCTAACCCTAAACCTAACCCTATACCTGACCCTAATATTTACCCAAACACCTAAACCTAACCCTAACACTAAACCTACCCCTAACGCTACCCCTAACCTTAACTCAAACACCAAACCCTAACCCTTACCCTAACCCTCATCCTTGACCTCATTTTACCGAAAACCTAAGCCGAACCCTAAACCTAAAACTAAACCAAACCGTAAACAATCCCCTAAATCTAGGCCTAACCCTAAACCTAACCCTAACCCTACCCCTAACCGTAACACCGTAAAACATCAGCTTAATTGTGAACCTAACACTAACACTCACACGATCCCCTAACCCTTTTCCTAACCCTAACGCTATCCTTCATCCTAGCCCTAACACTTACCTAACCCTGACTCTTCCTCTAACCCTAAACTTAACCCTAACCTTAACTCTGCCTTAAACTTAACCCTAAACCTAACAATAACTCTAAACCTGACGCTAACCCTAACCCTAATTCCTAGCACTAATTCTTACTCTAAACCTAACCCTAACAACCCTAACCTAGCCCTACCATTTACCGTAAACCTAGCCTTAACCCTAACCTTGCCCAAACCCTAAACCTAAACCTATACCGAACTCTAACACCAACCTTAACCCTAATCTAACCTTAACCCTAACCCTGACTATTAACGGAAACTTCACCCTAAACCTAAGGCTAACTCCAACTCTAACGCTAACCATAACAATTACCATAACCCTCACCTTAAGTGTAAACCTAACCCTAACACTCTCCCTAACCCTTAACCGTATCCCCAACCCTAAACATAATGTTATCTCCAAACTTATCCCTAAACCTAAACCTAATACGGACAGTAACCCTAATCTAACCCTAATCCTAATATTAACCCTAAACTCAACCCTACCCTACCATAAACCTAACCCTAACACCCTAAACTTAACGTCTAACACTATCTATACTCCTAAACCTATTTCTAACTTTCGCCCTTAACCTAAACTTCACCCTAACCCTGAACCTAAACCTGACGCTAACCCTAAACATAAGCCCTAACCCTAACCGAACCCTAAACCTAACCTTAACACTAACCTGAACACAAACGCAAACTCTAGCCCTAACCATAAAAATAACCTAACATAAACTTCATCCAAACCCTAACCCTAACCTTCAACCTAAACCCAACCCAAACCCTTACCTTAAACCTAACCCTAACCATAACGCTAGTCCCTCTCTAACCCTAAATTTAACCCTTACAACAGCTCTGAAACTAAACCTAAACAGAATCCTAATCCTAACCCTAATTCTAACCTTGACCCTAAATAGAACACTAACTCTACTCCTAAACCTGGACATAAAGCTAACTCTTATCCTACACCTAACCCTAACTCTGAATCGAAACCTAACTCTAACTCTAACCCTAATCATAACACTTACCCTAAACCCTCACCTTAGCTGTAAAACTAACCGTAACCCTCACTCTAACTCCTAACAGTATCCTTCAACCCTAACCCTAATGCTAACCCTAGCCCTAAGCAGAACACTAACCTGAAACCCCTAAGCCCTAACGATAACACTAACCCTAACCCAAACCCTAACCCCTAAGACCAAAGCCTAACCCAAACATTAACCCTAACTCTAACTCTAACCTGAAAACTAATTAGAAACGTAACCCTAACCCTAACCCTAACCCTAACCCTAACGCTAACCCTAACCCTAACCCTAACCCTAACCCTAACCCTAACCCTAAACTAAACCTAACCATGACCGGAACCACAATGCCTAACCTGTACCCTCACTCAAACCCTAACCCTAAACTACACCTCTAACCTCTGACACCTTACCATATCCATCATCCTAAACCTACCCAACCCTAACCCTAAATCTAACCCTCACCCCAACCACAATGCCTAACACAAATCGTAACCCTAACTGTTATACCTAAGTCTAACCTAAAATCTAACCCTAACCCTAAAGCTAAACAAAACCCGGAAACTTAGCTCTAACCCTAAACACAACCTTAACACTAACCTAAAAACAAACCCAAACCTTAGCCATAACCCTAACCCTCAACCTCTCTTAAACTTCACCCTATCCCTAACCTAAAGCTAACCCTAACTTTAACCCTAACCTTAACCTTGGCCCACTTGTGACCCTAAACATAACCCTTAGTATATCTCTGACCCTAACCCTCTCCAAAACCTAATCCTAATCCTAACACTGACCCTAACACTAACCTAACCTTAACCTAACTTGAAGCCTATCATAAACTTAAACCTAACCCTAACCCCTAACCCTAACTCTAACCCTAACCCTAGCCCTAACCCTAACCCTAATCCTAACACTTACCCAAAACCCTCACCTTAACTGTAATCGTAACTCTAAATCTAACCGTAACCCTAAACTTGACCCTAAGTACAACCCTATCCTAAACCTAACTGAAACACTAACCCCTAACCCTAACTCTAACCCAAATCCTTAGCCTAAACCTAATCGAAACCCTTAACATAACCTTAACCAGTAAATATAACTCAAACCCTTACCCTAAGCCAAACCCTCACCCTTAACCAAAATTTCAAACTAACCGTAACCCTAAACCTACCCTAACTTTATTCAAACCCTAAACCTAACCAAAATTAACACTAATACTAAACATAACCCTAAACCTCAACCTGAACCTAACCTAACCCTGACCCGAACCTGAACCCTAACCGCAACTCTAAACCTCATGCTTAACATAAACTTCACCCTAACACTAACCCTAAAACTAAACGTAACACTAAATCTCCCCCAACCCTGACCCTAGCCCTAAACCTAACCATAAACCTAACCCGAAACTTAACTCTAACCCTGACCCCAAATCTAACTCTAACCCTATTCCTAACGCTAAAACTTACCCTACACACTCAGCTTTAATGGAAACCCAGCAATAACCCTCACCCGAACATCAAAACCTAACCCCAAACCTTAACCTAACCCTATCCCTAACCTTCACCTAGTCCTAAACTTAACAAGACTTAACCCTAACACTTAACCTAACCCTAAATCGAAACCTAACCTTAACCCTAAACTTCATCCTAAACTTAACCCTAACCCTAACCACTAACTCTAACCATCAGCTCAACTCTCACCCTTAACTTCAACTTCACCCTAAACCTAACCCTAAACCAAAACCTAACCCTAACCCTAAACCTAACCCTATACCTGACCCTAATATTTACCCAAACACCTAAACCTAACCCTAACACTAAACCTACCCCTAACGCTACCCCTAACCTTAACTCAAACACCAAACCCTAACCCTTACCCTAACCCTCATCCTTGACCTCATTTTACCCAAAACCTAAGCCGAACCCTAAACCTAAAACTAAACCAAACCGTAAACAATCCCCTAAATCTAGGCCTAACCCTAAACCTAACCCTAACCCTACCCCTAACCGTAACACCGTAAAACATCAGCTTAATTGTGAACCTAACACTAACACTCACACGATCCCCTAACCCTTTTCCTAACCCTAACGCTATCCTTCATCCTAGCCCTAACACTTACCTAAACCTGACTCTTCCTCTAACCCTAAAATTAACCCTAACCTTAACTCTGCCTTATACTTAACCCTAAACCTAACAATAACTCTAAACCTGACGCTAACCCTAACCCTAATTCCTAGCACTAATTCTTATTCAAAACGTAACTCTAACAACCCTAACCTAACCCTACCATTTACCGTAAACCTAGCCTTAACCCTAACCTTGCCCAAACCCTAAACCTAAACCTATACCTACCTCTAACACCAACCTTAACCCTAATCTAACCTTAACCCTAACCCTGACTATTAACGGAAACTTCACCCTAAACCTAAGGCTAACTCCAACTCTAACGCTAACCATAACAATTACCATAACCCTCCTTAAGTGTAAACCTAACCCTAACACTCTCCCTAACCCTTAACCGTATCCCCAACCCTAAACATAATGTTATCTCCAAACTTATCCCTAAACCTAACCCTAATACGAACAGTAACCCTAATCTAACCCTAATCCTAATATTAACCCTAAACTCAACCCTACCCTACCATAAACCTAACCCTAACACCCTAAACTTAACGTCTAACACTATCTATACACCAAAACCTATTTCTAACTTTCGCCCTTAACCTAAACTTCACACTAACCCTGAACCTAAACCTGACGCTAACCCTAAACATAAGCCCTAACCCTAACCGAACCCTAAACCTAACCTTAACACTATCCTGAACACAAACGCAAACTCTAGCCCTAACCATAAAAATAACCTAACATAAACTTCATCCAAACCCTAACCCTAACCTTCAACCTAAACCCAACCCAAACCCTTACCTTAAACCTAACCCTAACCATAACGCTAGTCCCTCTCTAACCCTAAATTTAACCCTTACAACAGCTCTGAAACTAAACCTAAACAGAATCCTAATCCTAACCCTAATTCTAACCTTGACCCTAAATAGAACACTAACTCTACTCCTAAACCTGGATATAAAGCTAACTCTTATCCTACACCTAACCCTAACTCTGAATCGAAACCTAACTCTAACTCTAACCCTAATCATAACACTTACCCTAAACCCTCACCTTAGCTGTAAAACTAACCGTAACCCTCACTCTAACTCCTAACAGTATCCTTCCACCCTAACCCTAATGCTAACCCTAGCCCTAAGCAGAACACTAACCTGAAACCCCTAAGCCCTAACGATAACACTAACCCTAACCCAAACCCTAACCCCTAAGACCAAAGCCTAACCCAAACATTAACCCTAACTCTAACTCTAACCCGAAAACTAATTAGAAACCTAACCCTAACCCTAACCCTAACCCTAGCCCTAACCCTAACCCTAAACTAAACCTAACCATGACCGGAACCACAATGCCTAACCTGTACCCTCACTCAAACCCTAACCCTAAACTACACCTCTAACCTCTGACACCTTACCATATCCATCATCCTAAACCTACCCAACCCTAACCCTAAATCTAACCCTCACCCCAACCACAATGCCTAACACAAATCGTAACCCTAACTCTTATACCTAAGTCTAACCTAAAATCTAACCCTAACCCTAAAGCTAAACAAAACCCGGAAACTTAGCTCTAACCCTAAACACAACCTTAACACTAACCTAAAAGCAAACCCAAACCTTAGCCATAACCCTCACCCTCAACCTATCTTAAAACTCCACCCTATCCCTAACCTAAAGCTAACCCTAACTTTAACCCTAACCTTAACCTTGGCCCACTTGTGACCCTAAACATAACCCTTAGTATATCTCTGACCCTAACCCTCGCCCTAAACCTAATCCTAATCCTAACACTGACCCTAACACTAACCTAACCTTAACCTAACTTGAAGCCTATCATAAACTTAAACCTAACCCAAACCCCTAACCCTAACCCTAACCCTAACCTTAACCCTAACCCTAACCCTAACCCTAAACTAAACCTAACCATGACCGGAACCACAATGCCTAACCTGTACCCTCACTTAACCCTAACCCTAAACTACACCTCTAACCTCTGACACCTTACCATAACCATAATCCTAAACCTACCCAACCCTAACCCTGAATCTAACCCTCACCCCAACCACAATGCCTAACACAACTCGTAACCCTAACTCTTATACCTAAGTCTAACCTAAAATCTAACCCTAACCCTAAAGCTAAACAAAACCCGGAAACTTAGCTCTAACCCTAAACACAACCTTAACACTAACCTAAAAACAAACCCAAACCTTAGCCATAACCCTAACCCTCAACCTCTCTTAAACTTCACCCTATCCCTAACCTAAAGCTAACCCTAACTTTAACCCTAACCTTAACCTTGTCCCACTTGTGACCCTAAACATAACCCTTAGTATATCTCTGACCCTAACCCTCGCCTAAACCTAATCCTAATCCTAACACTGACCCTAACACTAACCTAACCTTAACCTAACTTGAAGCCTATCATAAACTTAAACCTAACCCTAACCCCTAACCCTAACTCTAACCCTAACCCTAGCCCTAACCCTAACCCTAATCCTAACACTTACCCAAAACCCTCACCTTAACTGTAATCGTAACTCTAAATCTAACCGTAACCCTAAACTTGACCCTAAGTACAACCCTATCCTAAACCTAACTGAAACACTAACCCCTAACCCTAACTCTAACCCAAATCCTTAGCCTAAACCTAATCGAAACCCTTAACATAACCTTAACCAGTAAATATAACTCAAACTCTTACCCTAAGAAGAACCCTCACCCTTAACCAAAATTTCACACTAACCGTAACCCTAAACCTACACTAACTTTATTCAAACCCTAACCCTAACCAAAATTAACACTAATACTAAACATAACCCTAAACCTCAACCTGAACCTAACCTAACCGTGACCCGAACCTGAACCCTAACCGCAACCCTAAACCTCATGCTTAACATAAACTTCACCCTAACACTAACCCTAAAACTAAACGTAACACTAAATCTCCCCCAACCCTGACCCTAGCCCTAAACCTAACCATAAACCTAACCCGAAGCTTAACTCTAACCCTGACCCCAAACCTAACTCTAACCCTATTCCTAACGCTAAAACTTACCCTACACACTCAGCTTTAATGGAAACCCAGCAATAACCCTCACCCTAAAATCAAAACCTAACCCCAAACCTTAACCTAACCCTATCCCTAACCTTCACCTAGTCCTAAACTTAACATGACTTAACCCTAACACTTAACCTAACCCTAAATCGAAACCTAACCTTAACCCTAAACTTCATCCTAAACTTAACCCTAACCCTAACCACTAACTCTAACCCTCAGCTCAACTCTCACCCTTAACTTCAACTTCACCCTAAACCTAACCCTAAACCAAAACCTAACCCTAACCCTAAACCTAACCCTATACCTGACCCTAATATTTACCCAAACACCTAAACCTAACCCTAACACTAAACCTACCCCTAACGCTACCCCTAACCTTAACTCAAACACCAAACCCTAACCCTTACCCTAACCCTCATCCTTGACCTCATTTTACCCAAAACCTAAGCCGAACCCTAAACCTAAAACTAAACCAAACCGTAAACAATCCCCTAAATCTAGGCCTAACCCTAAACCTAACCCTAACCCTACCCCTAACCGTAACACCGTAAAACATCAGCTTAATTGTGAACCTAACACTAACACTCACACGATCCCCTAACCCTTTTCCTAACCCTAACGCTATCCTTCATCCTAGCCCTAACACTTACCTAACCCTGACTCTTCCTCTAACCCTAAACTTAACCCTAACCTTAACTCTGCCTTAAACTTAACCCTAAACCTAACAATAACTCTAAACCTGACGCTAACCCTAACCCTAATTGCTAGCACTAATTCTTACTCTAAACCTAACCCTAACAACCCTAACCTAGCCCTACCATTTACCGTAAACCTAGCCTTAACCCTAACCTTGCCCAAACCCTAAACCTAAACCTATACCGACCTCTAACACCAACCTTAACCCTAATCTAACCTTAACCCTAACCCTGACTATTAACGGAAACTTCACCCTAAACCTAAGGCTAACTCCAACTCTAACGCTAACCATAACAATTACCATAACCCTCACCTTAAGTGTAAACCTAACCCTAACACTCTCCCTAACCCTTAACCGTATCCCCAACCCTAAACATAATGTTATCTCCAAACTTATCCCTAAACCTAAACCTAATACGGACAGTAACCCTAATCTAACCCTAATCCTAATATTAACCCTAAACTCAACCCTACCCTACCATAAACCTAACCCTAACACCCTAAACTTAACGTCTAACACTATCTATACTCCTAAACCTATTTCTAACTTTCGCCCTTAACCTAAACTTCACCCTAACCCTGAACCTAAACCTGACGCTAACCCTAAACATAAGCCCTAACCCTAACCGAACCCTAAACCTAACCTTAACACTAACCTGAACACAAACGCAAACTCTAGCCCTAACCATAAAAATAACCTTAACCCTAACCTAAACTTCATCCAAACCCTAACCCTAACCTTCAACCTAAACCCAACCCAAACCCTTACCTTAAACCTAACCCTAACCATAACGCTAGTCCCTCTCTAACCCTAAATTTAACCCTTACAACAGCTCTGAAACTAAACCTAAACAGAATCCTAATCCTAACCCTAATTCTAACCTTGACCCTAAATAGAACACTAACTCTACTCCTAAACCTGGACATAAAGCTAACTCTTATCCTACACCTAACCCTAACTCTGAATCGAAACTTAACTCTAACTCTAACCCTAATCATAACACTTACCCTAAACCCTCACCTTAGCTGTAAAACTAACCGTAACCCTCACTCTAACTCCTAACAGTATCCTTCAACCCTAACCCTAATGCTAACCCTAGCCCTAAGCAGAACACTAACCTGAAACCACTAAGCCCTAACGATAACACTAACCCTAACCCAAACCCTAACCCCTAAGACCAAAGCCTAACCCAAACATTAACCCTAACTCTAACTCTAACCCGAAAACTAATTAGAAACCTAACCCTAACCCTAACCCTAACCCTAACCCTAACCCTAAACTAAACCTAACCATGACCGGAACCACAATGCCTAACCTGTACCCTCACTCAAACCCTAACCCTAAACTACACCTCTAACCTCTGACACCTTACCATATCCATAATCCTAAACCTACCCAACCCTAACCCTAAATCTAACCCTCACCCCAACCACAATGCCTAACACAAATCGTAACCCTAACTCTTATACCTAAGTCTAACCTAAAATCTAACCCTAACCTTAAAGCTAAACAAAACCCGGAAACTTAGCTCTAACCCTAAACACAACCTTAACACTAACCTAAAAACAAACCCAAACCTTAGCCATAACCCTAACCCTCAACCTCTCTTAAACTTCACCCTATCCCTAACCTAAAGCTAACCCTAACTTTAACCCTAACCTTAACCTTGGCCCACTTGTGACCCTAAACATAACCCTTAGTATATCTCTGACCCTAACCCTCGCCTAAACCTAATCCTAATCCTAACACTGACCCTAACACTAACCTAACCTTAACCTAACTTGAAGCCTATCATAAACTTAAAACTAACCCTAACCCCTAAACCTAACTCTAACCCTAACCCTAGCCCTAACCCTAACCCTAATCCTAACACTTACCCAAAACCCTCACCTTAACTGTAATCGTAACTCTAAATCTAACCGTAACCCTAAACTTGACCCTAAGTACAACCCTATCCTAAACCTAACTGAAACACTAACCCCTAACCCTAACTCTAACCCAAATCCTTAGCCTAAACCTAATCTAAACCCTTAACATAACCTTAACCAGTAAATATAACTCAAACCCTTACCCTAAGCCGAACCCTCACCCTTAACCAAAATTTCACACTAACCGTAACCCTAAACCTACCCTAACTTTATTCAAACCCTAACCCTAACCAAAATTAACACTAATACTAAACATAACCCTAAACCTCAACCTGAACCTAACCTAACCCTGACCCGAACCTGAACCCTAACCGCAACTCTAAACCTCATGCTTAACATAAACTTCACGCTAACACTAACCCTAAAACTAAACATAACACTAAATCTCCCCCAACCCTGACCCTAGCCCTAAACCTAACCATAAACCTAACCCGAAACTTAACTCTAACCCTGACCCCAAATCTAACTCTAACCCTATTCCTAACGCTAAAACTTACCCTACACACTCAGCTTCAATGGAAACCCAGCAATAACCCTCACCCTAAAATCAAAACCTAACCCCAAACCTTAACCTAACCCTATCCCTAACCTTCACCTAGTCCTAAACTTAACAAGACTTAACCCTAACACTTAACCTAACCCTAAATCGAAACCTAACCTTAACCCTAAACTTCATCCTAAACTTAACCCTAACCCTAACCACTAACTCTAACCCTCAGCTCAACTCTCACCCTTAACTTCAACTTCACCCTAAACCTAACCCTAAACCAAAACCTAACCCTAACCCTAAACCTAACCCTATACCTGACCCTAATATTTACCCAAACACCTAAACCTAACCCTAACACTAAACCTACCCCTAAAGCTACCCCTAACCTTAACTCAAACACCAAACCCTAACCCTTACCCTAACCCTCATCCTTGACCTCATTTTACCCAAAACCTAAGCCGAACCCTAAACCTAAAACTAAACCAAACCGTAAACAATCCCCTAAATCTAGGCCTAACCCTAAACCTAACCCTAACCCTACCCCTAACCGTAACACCGTAAAACATCAGCTTAATTGTGAACCTAACACTAACACTCACACGATCCCCTAACCCTTTTCCTAACCCTAACGCTATCCTTCATCCTAGCCCTAACACTTACCTAAACCTGACTCTTCCTCTAACCCTAAAATTAACCCTAACCTTAACTCTGCCTTAAACTTAACCCTAAACCTAACAATAACTCTAAACCTGATGCTAACCCTAACCCTAATTCCTAGCACTAATTCTTACTCTAAACCTAACCCTAACAACCCTAACCTAGCCCTACCATTTACCGTAAACCTAGCCTTAACCCTAACCTTGCCCAAACCCTAAACCTAAACCTATACCGACCTCTAACACCAACCTTAACCCTAATCTAACCTTAACCCTAACCCTGACTATTAACGGAAACTTCACCCTAAACCTAAGGCTAACTCCAACTCTAACGCTAACCATAACAATTACCATAACCCTCACCTTAAGTGTAAACCTAACCCTAACACTCTCCCTAACCCTTAACCGTATCCCCAACCCTAAACATAATGTTATCTCCAAACTTATCCCTAAACCTAAACCTAATACGGACAGTAACCCTAATCTAACCCTAATCCTAATATTAACCCTAAACTCAACCCTACCCTACCATAAACCTAACCCTAACACCCTAAACTTAACGTCTAACACTATCTATACTCCTAAACCTATTTCTAACTTTCGCCCTTAACCTAAACTTCACCCTAACCCTGAACCTAAACCTGACGCTAACCCTAAACATAAGCCCTAACCCTAACCGAACCCTAAACCTAACCTTAACACTAACCTGAACACAAACGCAAACTCTAGCCCTAACCATAAAAATAACCTTAACCCTAACCTAAACTTCATCCAAACCCTAACCCTAACCTTCAACCTAAACCCAACCCAAACCCTTACCTTAAACCTAACCCTAACCATAACGCTAGTCCCTCTCTAACCCTAAATTTAACCCTTACAACAGCTCTGAAACTAAACCTAAACAGAATCCTAATCCTAACCCTAATTCTAACCTTGACCCTAAATAGAACACTAACTCTACTCCTAAACCTGGACATAAAGCTAACTCTTATCCTACACCTAACCCTAACTCTGAATCGAAACTTAACTCTAACTCTAACCCTAATCATAACACTTACCCTAAACCCTCACCTTAGCTGTAAAACTAACCGTAACCCTCACTCTAACTCCTAACAGTATCCTTCAACCCTAACCCTAATGCTAACCCTAGCCCTAAGCAGAACACTAACCTGAAACCACTAAGCCCTAACGATAACACTAACCCTAACCCAAACCCTAACCCCTAAGACCAAAGCCTAACCCAAACATTAACCCTAACTCTAACTCTAACCCGAAAACTAATTAGAAACCTAACCCTAACCCTAACCCTAACCCTAACCCTAACCCTAAACTAAACCTAACCATGACCGGAACCACAATGCCTAACCTGTACCCTCACTCAAACCCTAACCCTAAACTACACCTCTAACCTCTGACACCTTACCATATCCATAATCCTAAACCTACCCAACCCTAACCCTAAATCTAACCCTCACCCCAACCACAATGCCTAACACAAATCGTAACCCTAACTCTTATACCTAAGTCTAACCTAAAATCTAACCCTAACCTTAAAGCTAAACAAAACCCGGAAACTTAGCTCTAACCCTAAACACAACCTTAACACTAACCTAAAAACAAACCCAAACCTTAGCCATAACCCTAACCCTCAACCTCTCTTAAACTTCACCCTATCCCTAACCTAAAGCTAACCCTAACTTTAACCCTAACCTTAACCTTGGCCCACTTGTGACCCTAAACATAACCCTTAGTATATCTCTGACCCTAACCCTCGCCTAAACCTAATCCTAATCCTAACACTGACCCTAACACTAACCTAACCTTAACCTAACTTGAAGCCTATCATAAACTTAAAACTAACCCTAACCCCTAAACCTAACTCTAACCCTAACCCTAGCCCTAACCCTAACCCTAATCCTAACACTTACCCAAAACCCTCACCTTAACTGTAATCGTAACTCTAAATCTAACCGTAACCCTAAACTTGACCCTAAGTACAACCCTATCCTAAACCTAACTGAAACACTAACCCCTAACCCTAACTCTAACCCAAATCCTTAGCCTAAACCTAATCTAAACCCTTAACATAACCTTAACCAGTAAATATAACTCAAACCCTTACCCTAAGCCGAACCCTCACCCTTAACCAAAATTTCACACTAACCGTAACCCTAAACCTACCCTAACTTTATTCAAACCCTAACCCTAACCAAAATTAACACTAATACTAAACATAACCCTAAACCTCAACCTGAACCTAACCTAACCCTGACCCGAACCTGAACCCTAACCGCAACTCTAAACCTCATGCTTAACATAAACTTCACGCTAACACTAACCCTAAAACTAAACATAACACTAAATCTCCCCCAACCCTGACCCTAGCCCTAAACCTAACCATAAACCTAACCCGAAACTTAACTCTAACCCTGACCCCAAATCTAACTCTAACCCTATTCCTAACGCTAAAACTTACCCTACACACTCAGCTTCAATGGAAACCCAGCAATAACCCTCACCCTAAAATCAAAACCTAACCCCAAACCTTAACCTAACCCTATCCCTAACCTTCACCTAGTCCTAAACTTAACAAGACTTAACCCTAACACTTAACCTAACCCTAAATCGAAACCTAACCTTAACCCTAAACTTCATCCTAAACTTAACCCTAACCCTAACCACTAACTCTAACCCTCAGCTCAACTCTCACCCTTAACTTCAACTTCACCCTAAACCTAACCCTAAACCAAAACCTAACCCTAACCCTAAACCTAACCCTATACCTGACCCTAATATTTACCCAAACACCTAAACCTAACCCTAACACTAAACCTACCCCTAAAGCTACCCCTAACCTTAACTCAAACACCAAACCCTAACCCTTACCCTAACCCTCATCCTTGACCTCATTTTACCCAAAACCTAAGCCGAACCCTAAACCTAAAACTAAACCAAACCGTAAACAATCCCCTAAATCTAGGCCTAACCCTAAACCTAACCCTAACCCTACCCCTAACCGTAACACCGTAAAACATCAGCTTAATTGTGAACCTAACACTAACACTCACACGATCCCCTAACCCTTTTCCTAACCCTAACGCTATCCTTCATCCTAGCCCTAACACTTACCTAAACCTGACTCTTCCTCTAACCCTAAAATTAACCCTAACCTTAACTCTGCCTTAAACTTAACCCTAAACCTAACAATAACTCTAAACCTGATGCTAACCCTAACCCTAATTCCTAGCACTAATTCTTACTCTAAACCTAACCCTAACAACCCTAACCTAGCCCTACCATTTACCGTAAACCTAGCCTTAACCCTAACCTTGCCCAAACCCTAAACCTAAACCTATACCGACCTCTAACACCAACCTTAACCCTAATCTAACCTTAACCCTAACCCTGACTATTAACGGAAACTTCACCCTAAACCTAAGGCTAACTCCAACTCTAACGCTAACCATAACAATTACCATAACCCTCACCTTAAGTGTAAACCTAACCCTAACACTCTCCCTAACCCTTAACCGTATCCCCAACCCTAAACATAATGTTATCTCCAAACTTATCCCTAAACCTAAACCTAATACGGACAGTAACCCTAATCTAACCCTAATCCTAATATTAACCCTAAACTCAACCCTACCCTACCATAAACCTAACCCTAACACCCTAAACTTAACGTCTAACACTATCTATACTCCTAAACCTATTTCTAACTTTCGCCCTTAACCTAAACTTCACCCTAACCCTGAACCTAAACCTGACGCTAACCCTAAACATAAGCCCTAACCCTAACCGAACCCTAAACCTAACCTTAACACTAACCTGAACACAAACGCAAACTCTAGCCCTAACCATAAAAATAACCTTAACCCTAACCTAAACTTCATCCAAACCCTAACCCTAACCTTCAACCTAAACCCAACCCAAACCCTTACCTTAAACCTAACCCTAACCATAACGCTAGTCCCTCTCTAACCCTAAATTTAACCCTTACAACAGCTCTGAAACTAAACCTAAACAGAATCCTAATCCTAACCCTAATTCTAACCTTGACCCTAAATAGAACACTAACTCTACTCCTAAACCTGGACATAAAGCTAACTCTTATCCTACACCTAACCCTAACTCTGAATCGAAACTTAACTCTAACTCTAACCCTAATCATAACACTTACCCTAAACCCTCACCTTAGCTGTAAAACTAACCGTAACCCTCACTCTAACTCCTAACAGTATCCTTCAACCCTAACCCTAATGCTAACCCTAGCCCTAAGCAGAACACTAACCTGAAACCCCTAAGCCCTAACGATAACACTAACCCTAACCCAAACCCTAACCCCTAAGACCAAAGCCTAACCCAAACATTAACCCTAACTCTAACTCTAACCCGAAAACTAATTAGAAACCTAACCCTAACCCTAACCCTAACCCTAACCCTAACCCTAACCCTAACCCTAAACTAAACCTAACCATGACCGGAACCACAATGCCTAACCTGTACCCTCACTCAAACCCTAACCCTAAACTACACCTCTAACCTCTGACACCTTACCATATCCATAATCCTAAACCTACCCAACCCTAACCCTAAATCTAACCCTCACCCCAACCACAATGCCTAACACAAATCGTAACCCTAACTCTTATACCTAAGTCTAACCTAAAATCTAACCCTAACCCTAAAGCTAAACAAAACCCGGAAACTTAGCTCTAACCCTAAACACAACCTTAACACTAACCTAAAAACAAACCCAAACCTTAGCCATAACCCTAACCGTCAAGCTATCTTAAACTTCACCCTATCCCTAACCTAAAGCTAACCCTAACTTTAACCCTAACCTTAACCTTGGCCCACTTGTGACCCTAAACATAACCCTTAGTATATCTCTGACCCTAACCCTCGCCTAAACCTAATCCTAATCCTAACACTGACCCTAACACTAACCTAACCTTAACCTAACTTGAAGCCTATCATAAACTTAAAACTAACCCTAACCCCTAAACCTAACTCTAACCCTAACCCTAGCCCTAACCCTAACCCTAATCCTAACACTTACCCAAAACCCTCACCTTAACTGTAATCGTAACTCTAAATCTAACCGTAACCCTAAACTTGACCCTAAGTACAACCCTATCCTAAACCTAACTGAAACACTAACCCCTAACCCTAACTCTAACCCAAATCCTTAGCCTAAACCTAATCGAAACCCTTAACATAACCTTAACCAGTAAATATAACTCAAACCCTTACCCTAAGCCGAACCCTCACCCTTAACCAAAATTTCACACTAACCGTAACCCTAAACCTACCCTAACTTTATTCAAACCCTAACCCTAACCAAAATTAACACTAATACTAAACATAACCCTAAACCTCAACCTGAACCTAACCTAACCCTGACCCGAACCTGAACCCTAACCGCAACTCTAAACCTCATGCTTAACATAAACTTCACGCTAACACTAACCCTAAAACTAAACATAACACTAAATCTCCCCCAACCCTGACCCTAGCCCTAAACCTAACCATAAACCTAACCCGAAACTTAACTCTAACCCTGACCCCAAATCTAACTCTAACCCTATTCCTAACGCTAAAACTTACCCTACACACTCAGCTTCAATGGAAACCCAGCAATAACCCTCACCCTAAAATCAAAACCTAACCCCAAACCTTAACCTAACCCTATCCCTAACCTTCACCTAGTCCTAAACTTAACAAGACTTAACCCTAACACTTAACCTAACCCTAAATCGAAACCTAACCTTAACCCTAAACTTCATCCTAAACTTAACCCTAACCCTAACCACTAACTCTAAACCTCAGCTCAACTCTCACCCTTAACTTCAACTTCACCCTAAACCTAACCCTAAACCAAAACCTAACCCTAACCCTAAACCTAACCCTATACCTGACCCTAATATTTACCCAAACACCTAAACCTAACCCTAACACTAAACCTACCCCTAAAGCTACCCCTAACCTTAACTCAAACACCAAACCCTAACCCTTACCCTAACCCTCATCCTTGACCTCATTTTACCCAAAACCTAAGCCGAACCCTAAACCTAAAACTAAACCAAACCGTAAACAATCCCCTAAATCTAGGCCTAACCCTAAACCTAACCCTAACCCTACCCCTAACCGTAACACCGTAAAACATCAGCTTAATTGTGAACCTAACACTAACACTCACACGATCCCCTAACCCTTTTCCTAACCCTAACGCTATCCTTCATCCTAGCCCTAACACTTACCTAACCCTGACTCTTCCTCTAACCCTAAAATTAACCCTAACCTTAACTCTGCCTTAAACTTAACCCTAAACCTAACAATAACTCTAAACCTGACGCTAACCCTAACCCTAATTCCTAGCACTAATTCTTACTCTAAACCTAACCCTAACAACCCTAACCTAGCCCTACCATTTACCGTAAACCTAGCCTTAACCCTAACCTTGCCCAAACCCTAAACCTAAACCTATACCGACCTCTAACACCAACCTTAACCCTAATCTAACCTTAACCCTAACCCTGACTATTAACGGAAACTTCACCCTAAACCTAAGGCTAACTCCAACTCTAACGCTAACCATAACAATTACCATAACCCTCACCTTAAGTGTAAACCTAACCCTAACACTCTCCCTAACCCTTAACCGTATCCCCAACCCTAAACATAATGTTATCTCCAAACTTATCCCTAAACCTAACCCTAATACGGACAGTAACCCTAATCTAACCCTAATCCTAATATTAACCCTAAACTCAACCCTACCCTACCATAAACCTAACCCTAACACCCTAAACTTAACGTCTAACACTATCTATACTCCTAAACCTATTTCTAACTTTCGCCCTTAACCTAAACTTCACCCTAACCCTGAACCTAAACCTGACGCTAACCCTAAACATAAGCCCTAACCCTAACCGAACCCTAAACCTAACCTTAACACTAACCTGAACACAAACGCAAACTCTAGCCCTAACCATAAAAATAACCTTAACACTAACCTAAACTTCATCCAAACCCTAACCCTAACCTTCAACCTAAACCCAACCCAAACCCTTACCTTAAACCTAACCCTAACCATAACGCTAGTCCCTCTCTAACCCTAAATTTAACCCTTACAACAGCTCTGAAACTAAACCTAAACAGAATCCTAATCCTAACCCTAATTCTAACCTTGACCCTAAATAGAACACTAACTCTACTCCTAAACCTGGACATAAAGCTAACTCTTATCCTACACCTAACCCTAACTCTGAATCGAAACTTAACTCTAACTCTAACCCTAATCATAACACTTACCCTAAACCCTCACCTTAGCTGTAAAACTAACCGTAACCCTCACTCTAACTCCTAACAGTATCCTTCAACCCTAACCCTAATGCTAACCCTAGCCCTAAGCAGAACACTAACCTGAAACCCCTAAGCCCTAACGATAACACTAAGCCTAACCCAAACCCTAACCCCTAAGACCAAAGCCTAACCCAAACATTAACCCTAACTCTAACTCTAACCCGAAAACTAATTAGAAACCTAAACCTAACCCTAACCCTAACCCTAACCCTAACCCTAACCCTAAACTAAACCTAACCATGACCGGAACCACAATGCCTAACCTGTACCCTCACTCAAACCCTAACCCTAAACTACACCTCTAACCTCTGACACCTTACCATATCCATCATCCTAAACCTACCCAACCCTAACCCTAAATCTAACCCTCACCCCAAGCACAATGCCTAACACAAATCGTAACCCTAACTATTATACCTAAGTCTAACCTAAAATCTAACCCTAACCCTAAAGCTAAACAAAACCCGTAAACTTAGCTCTAACCCTAAACACAACCTTAACACTAACCTAAAAACAAACCCAAACCTTAGCCATAACCCTAACCCTCAAGCTATCTTAAACTTCACCCTATCCCTAACCTAAAGCTAACCCTAACTTTAACCCTAACCTTAACCTTGGCCCACTTGTGACCCTAAACATAACCCTTAGTATATCTCTGACCCTAACCCTCGCCTAAACCTAATCCTAATCCTAACACTGACCCTAACACTAACCTAACCTTAACCTAACTTGAAGCCTATCATAAACTTAAACCTAACCCTAACCCCTAACCCTAACTCTAACCCTAACCCTAGCCCTAACCCTAACCCTAATCCTAACACTTACCCAAAACCCTCACCTTAACTGTAATCGTAACTCTAAATCTAACCGTAACCCTAAACTTGACCCTAAGTACAACCCTATCCTAAACCTAACTGAAACACTAACCCCTAACCCTAACTCTAACCCAAATCCTTAGCCTAAACCTAATCGAAACCCTTAACATAACCTTAACCAGTAAATATAACTCAAACCCTTACCCTAAGACGAACCCTCACCCTTAACCAAAATTTCACACTAACCGTAACCCTAAACCTACCCTAACTTTATTCAAAACCTAACCCTAACCAAAATTAACACTAATACTAAACATAACCCTAAACCTCAACCTGAACCTAACCTAACCCTGACCCGAACCTGAACCCTAACCGCAACTCTAAACCTCATGCTTAACATAAACTTCACGCTAACACTAACCCTAAAACTAAACGTAACACTAAATCTCCCCCAACCCTGACCCTAGCCCTAAACCTAACCATAAACCTAACCCGAAACTTAACTCTAACCCTGACCCCAAATCTAACTCTAACCCTATTCCTAACGCTAAAACTTACCCTACACACTCAGCTTCAATGGAAACCCAGCAATAACCCTCACCCTAAAATCAAAACCTAACCCCAAACCTTAACCTAACCCTATCCCTAACCTTCACCTAGTCCTAAACTTAACAAGACTTAACCCTAACACTTAACCTAACCCTAAATCGAAACCTAACCTTAACCCTAAACTTCATCCTAAACTTAACCCTAACCCTAACCACTAACTCTAACCCTCAGCTCAACTCTCACCCTTAACTTCAACTTCACCCTAAACCTAACCCTAAACCAAAACCTAACCCTAACCCTAAACCTAACCCTATACCTGACCCTAATATTTACGCAAACACCTAAACCTAACCCTAACACTAAACCTACCCCTAAAGCTACCCCTAACCTTAACTCAAACACCAAACCCTAACCCTTACCCTAACCCTCATCCTTGACCTCATTTTACCCAAAACCTAAGCCGAACCCTAAACCTAAAACTAAACCAAACCGTAAACAATCCCCTAAATCTAGGCCTAACCCTAAACCTAACCCTAACCCTACCCCTAACCGTAACACCGTAAAACATCAGCTTAATTGTGAACCTAACACTAACACTCACACGATCCCCTAACCCTTTTCCTAACCCTAACGCTATCCTTCATCCTAGCCCTAACACTTAGCTAAACCTGACTCTTCCTCTAACTCTAAAATTAACCCTAACCTTAACTCTGCCTTAAACTTAACCCTAAACCTAACAATAACTCTAAACCTGACGCTAACCCTAACCCTAATTCCTAGCACTATTTCTTACTCTAAACCTAACCCTAACAACCCTAACCTAACCCTACCATTTACCGTAAACCTAGCCTTAACCCTAACCTTGCCCAAACCCTAAACCTAAACCTGTACCTACCTCTAACACCAACCTTAACCCTAATCTAACCTTAACCCTAACCCTGACTATTAACGGAAACTTCACCCTAAACCTAAGGCTAACTCCAGCTCTAACGCTAACCATAACAATTACCATAACCCTCACCTTAAGTGTAAACCTAACCCTAACACTCTCCCTAACCCTTAACCGTATCCCCAACCCTAAACATAATGTTATCTCCAAACTTATCCCTAAACCTAACCCTAATACGGACAGTAACCCTAATCTAACCCTAATCCTAATATTAACCCTAAACTCAACCCTACCCTACCATAAACCTAACCCTAACACCCTAAACTTAACGTCTAACACTATCTATACTCCTAAACCTATTTCTAACTTTCGCCCTTAACCTAAACTTCACACTAACCCTGAACCTAAACCTAACGCTAACCCTAAACATAAGCCCTAACCCTAACCGAACCCTAAACCTAACCTTAACACTAACCTGAACACAAACGCAAACTCTAGCCCTAACCATAAAAATAACCTAACCTAAACTTCATCCAAACCCTAACCCTAACCTTCAACCTAAACCCAACCCAAACCCTTACCTTAAACCTAACCCTAACCATAACGCTAGTCCCTCTCTAACCCTAAATTTAACCCTTACAACAGCTCTGAAACTAAACCTAAACAGAATCCTAATCCTAACCCTAATTCTAACCTTGACCCTAAATAGAACACTAACTCTACTCCTAAACCTGGATATAAAGCTAACTCTTATCCTACACCTAACCCTAACTCTGAATCGAAACCTAACTCTAACTCTAACCCTAATCATAACACTTACCCTAAACCCTCACCTTAGCTGTAACACTAACCGTAACCCTCACTCTAACTCCTAACAGTATCCTTCAACCCTAACCCTAATGCTAACCCTAGCCCTAAGCAGAACACTAAACTGAAACCCCTAAGCCCTAACGATAACACTAACCCTAACCCAAACCCTAACCCCTAAGACCAAAGCCTAACCCAAACATTAACGCTAACTCTAACTCTAACCCGAAAACTAATTAGAAACCTAACCCTAACCCTAACCCTAACCCTAACCCTAACCCTAACCCTAACCCTAAACTAAACCTAACCATGACCGGAACCACAATGCCTAACCTGTACCCTCACTCAAACCCTAACCCTAAACTACACCTCTAACCTCTGACACCTTACCATATCCATAATCCTAAACCTACCCAACCCTAACCCTGAATCTAACCCTCACCCCAACCACAATGCCTAACACAAATCGTAACCCTAACTCTTATACCTAAGTCTAACCTAAAATCTAACCCTAACCCTAAAGCTAAACAAAACCCGTAAACTTAGCTCTAACCCTAAACACAACCTTAACACTAACCTAAAAACAAACCCAAACCTTAGCCATAACCCTAACCCTCAACCTCTCTTAAACTTCACCCTATCCCTAACCTAAAGCTAACCCTAACTTTAACCCTAACCTTAACCTTGGCCCACTTGTGACCCTAAACATAACCCTTAGTATATCTCTGACCCTAACCCTCGCCTAAACCTAATCCTAATCCTAACACTGACCCTAACACTAACCTAACCTTAACCTAACTTGAAGCCTATCATAAACTTAAACCTAACCCTAACTCTAACCCTAACCCTAGCCCTAACCCTAACAATAATCCTAACACTTACCCAAAACTCTCACCTTAACTGTAATCGTAACTCTAAATCTAACCGTAACCCTAAACTTGACCCTAAGTACAACCCTATCCTAAACCTAACTGAAACACTAACCCCTAACCCTAACTCTAACCCAAATCCTTAGCCTAAACCTAATCGAAACCCTTAACATAACCTTAACCAGTAAATATAACTCAAACCCTTACCCTAAGCAGAACCCTCACCCTTAACCAAAATTTCACACTAACCATAACCCTAAACCTACCCTAACTTCATTCAAACTCTAATCCTAACCAAAATTAACACTAATAATAAACATAACCCTAAACCTCAACCTGAACCTAACCTAACCCTGATCCGAACCTGAACCCTAACCGCAACCCTAAACCTCATGCTTAACATAAACTTCACCCTAACACTAACCCTAAAACTAAACGTAACACTAAATCTCCCCCAACCCTGACCCTAGCCCTAAACCTAACCATAAACCTAACCCGAAACTTAACTCTAACCCTGACCCCAAATCTAACTCTAACCCTATTCCTAACGCTAAAACTTACCCTACACACTCAGCTTCAATGGAAACCCAGCAATAACCCTCACCCTAAAATCAAAACCTAACCCCAAACCTTAACCTAACCCTATCCCTAACCTTCACCTAGTCCTAAACTTAACAAGACTTAACCCTAACACTTAACCTAACCCTAAATCGAAACCTAACCTTAACCCTAAACTTCATCCTAAACTTAACCCTAACCCTAACCACTAACTCTAACCCTCAGCTCAACTCTCACCCTGAACTTCAACTTCACCCTAAACCTAACCCTAAACCAAAACCTAACCCTAACCCTAAACCTAACCCTATACCTGACCCTAATATTTACCCAAACATCTAAACCTAACCCTAACACTAAACCTACCCCTAAAGCTACCCCTAACCTTAACTCAAACACCAAACCCTAACCCTTACCCTAACCCTCATCCTTGACCTCATTTTACCCAAAACCTAAGCCGAACCCTAAACCTAAAACTAAACCAAACCGTAAACAATCCCCTAAATCTAGGCCTAACCCTAAACCTAACCCTAACCCTACCCCTAACCGTAACACCGTAAAACATCAGCTTAATTGTGAACCTAACACTAACACTCACACGATCCCCTAACCCTTTTCCTAACCCTAACGCTATCCTTCATCCTAGCCCTAACACTTAGCTAAACCTGACTCTTCCTCTAACTCTAAAATTAACCCTAACCTTAACTCTGCCTTAAACTTAACCCTAAACCTAACAATAACTCTAAACCTGACGCTAACCCTAACCCTAATTCCTAGCACTAATTCTTACTCTAAACCTAACCCTAACAACCCTAACCTAGCCCTACCATTTACCGTAAACCTAGCCTTAACCCTAACCTTACCCAAACTCTAAACCTAAACCTATACCGACCTCTAACACCAACCTTAACCCTAATCTAACCTTAACCCTAACCCTGACTATTAACGGAAACTTCACCCTAAACCTAAGGCTAACTCCAACTCTAACGCTAACCATAACAATTACCATAACCCTCACCTTAAGTGTAAACCTAACCCTAACCCTCTCCCTAACCCTTAACCGTATCCCCAACCCTAAACATAATGTTATCTCCAAACTTATCCCTAAACCTAACCCTAATACGAACAGTAACCCTAATCTAACCCTAATCCTAATATTAACCCTAAACTCAACCCTACCCTAACCATAAACCTAACCCTAACACCCTAAACTTAACGTCTAACACTATCTATACTCCTAAACCTATTTCTAACTTTCGCCCTTAACCTAAACTTCACACTAACCCTGAACCTAAACCTAACGCTAACCCTAAACATAAGCCCTAACCCTAACCGAACCCTAAACCTAACCTTAACACTAACCTGAACACAAACGCAAACTCTAGCCCTAACCATAAAAATAACCTTAACCCTAACCTAAACTTCATCCAAACCCTAACCCTAACCTTCAACCTAAACCCAACCCAAACCCTTACCTTAAACCTAACCCTAACCATAACGCTAGTCCCTCTCTAACCCTACATTTAACCCTTACAACAGCTCTGAAACTAAACCTAAACAGAATCCTAATAATAACCCTAATTCTAACCTTGACCCTAAATAGAACACTAACTCTACTCCTAAACCTGGATATAAAGCTAATTCTTATCCTACACCTAACCCTAACTCTGAATCGAAACCTAACTCTAACTCTAACCGTAATCATAACACTTACCCTAAACCCTCACCTTAGCTGTAAAACAAACCGTAACCCTCACTCTAACTCCTAACAGTATCCTTCAACCCTAACCCTAATGCTAACCCTAGCCCTAAGCAGAACACTAACCTGAAACCCCTAAGCCCTAACGATAACACTAACCCTAACCCAAACCCTAACCCCTAAGACAAAAGCCTAACCCAAACATTAACCCTAACTCTAACTCTAACCCGAAAACTAATTAGAAACCTAAACCTAACCCTAACCCTAACCCTAACCCTAACCCTAACCCTAACCCTAACCCTAACCCTAACCCTAACCCTAAACTAAACCTAACCATGACCGGAACCACAATGCCTAACCTGTACCCTCACTCAAACCCTAACCCTAAACTACACCTCTAACCTCTGACACCTTACCATATCCATAATCCTAAACCTACCCAATACTAACCCTAAATCTAACCCTCACCCCAACCACAATGCCTAACACAAATCGTAACCCTAACTGTTATACCTAAGTCAAACCTAAAATCTAACCCTAACCCTAAAGCTAAACAAAACCCGGAAACTTAGCTCTAACCCTAAACACAACCTTAACACTAACCTAAAAACAAACCCAATCCTTAGCCATAACCCTAACCCTCAAGCTATCTTAAACTTCACCCTATCCCTAACCTAAAGCGAACCTTAACTTTAACCCTAACCTTAACCTTGGCCCGCTTGTGACCCTAAACATAACCCTTAGTATATCTCTGACCCTAACCCTCGCCCTAAACCTAATCCTAATCCTAACACTGACCCTAACACTAACCTAACCTTAACCTAACTTGAAGCCTATCATAAACTTAAACCTAACCCTAACCCCTAACCCTAACACTAGCCCTAACCCTAGCCCTAACCCTAATCCTAACACTTACCCAAAACCCTCACCTTAACTGTAATTGTAACTCTAAATCTAACCGTAACCCTAAACTTGACCCTAAGTACAACCCTATCCTAAACCTAACTGAAACACTAACCCCTAACCCTAACTCTAACCCAAATCCTTAGCCTAAACCTAATCGAAACCCTTAACATAACCTTAACCAGTAAATATAACTCAAACCCTTACCCTAAGCCGAACCCTCACCCTTAACCAAAATTTCACACTAACCATAACCCTAAACCTACCCTAACTTCATTCAAACCCTAACCCTAACCAAAATTAACACTAATACTAAACATAACCCTAAACCTCAACCTGAACCTAACCTAACCCTGACCCGAACCTGAACCCTAACCGCAACCCTAAACCTCATGCTTAACATAAACTTCACCCTAACACTAACCCTAAAACTAAACGTAACACTAAATCTCCCCCAACCCTGACCCTAGCCCTAAACCTAACCATAAACCTAACCCGAAACTTAACTCTAACCCTGACCCCAAATCTAACTCTAACCCTATTCCTAACGCAAAAACTTACCCTACACACTCAGCTTCAATGGAAACCCAGCAATAACCCTCACCCTAAAATCAAAACCTAACCCCAAACCTTAACCTAACCCTATCCCTAACCTTCACCTAGTCCTAAACTTAACAAGACTTAACCCTAACACTTAACCTAACCCTAAATCGAAACCTAACCTTAACCCTAAACTTCATCCTAAACTTAACCCTAACCCTAACCACTAACTCTAACTCTCAGTTCACCTCTCACCCTTAACTTCAACTTCACCCTAAACCTAACCCTAAACCAAAACCTAACCCTAACCCTAAACCTAACCCTATACCTGACCCTAATATTTACCCAAACACCTAAACCTAACCCTAACCCTAAACCAACCCCTAACGCTACCCCTAACCTTAACTCAAACACCAAACCCTAACCCTTACCCTAACCCTCATCCTTGACCTCATTTTACCCAAAACCTAAGCCGAACCCTAACCTAAAACTAAACCAAACCGTAAACAATCCCCTAAATCTAGGCCTAACCCTAAACCTAACCTTAACCCTACCCCTAACTGTAACACCGTAAAACATGAAGTTAATTGTGAACCTAACACTAACACTCACACGATCTCCTAACCCTTTTCCTAACCCTAACGCTATCCTTCATCCTAGCCCTAACACTTACCTAAACCGGACTCTTCCTCTAACCCTAAACTTAACCCTAACCTTAACTCTGCCTTAAACTTAACCCTAAACCTAACAATAACTCTAAACCTGACGCTAACCCTAACCCTAATTCCTAGCACTAATTCTTACTCTAAACCTAACCCTAACAACCCTAACCTAGCCCTACCATTTACCGTAAACCTAGCCTTAACCCTAACCTTGCCCAAACCCTAAACCTAAACCTATACCGAACTCTAACACGAACCTTAACCCTAATCTAACCTTAACCCTAACCCTGACTATTAACGGAAACTTCACCCTAAACCTAAGGCTAACTCCAACTCTAACGCTAACCATAACAATTACCACAACCCTCACCTTAAGTATAAACCTAACCCTAACCCTCCCCCTAACCCTTAACCGTATCCCCAACCCTAAACATAATGTTATCTCCAAACTTATCCCTAAACCTAACCCTAATACGAACAGTAACCCTAATCTAACCCTAATCCTAATATTAACCCTAAACTCAACCCTACCCTAACCAAAACCTAACCCTAACACCCTAAACTTAACGTCTAACACTATCTATACTCCTAAACCTATTTCTAACTTTCGCCCTTAACCTAAACTTCACACTAACCCTGAACCTAAACCTAACGCTAACCCTAAACATAAGCCCTAACCCTAACCGAACCCTAAACCTAACTTTAACACTAACCTGAACACAAACCCAAACTCTAGCCCTAACCATAAAAATAACCTTAACCCTAACCTAAACTTCATCCAAACCCTAACCCTAACCTTCAACCTAAACCCAACCCAAACCCTTACCTTAAACCTAACCCTAACCATAACGCTAGTCCCTCTGTAACCCTACATTTAACCCTTACAACAGCTCTGAAACTAAACCTAAACATAATCCTGATCCTAACCCTTATTCTAACCTTGACCCTAAATAGAACACTAACTCTAATCCTAAACCTGGACATAAAGCTAACTCTTATCCTACACCTAACCCTAACTCTGAATCTAAACCTAACTCTAACTCTAACCCTAATCATAACACTTACCCTAAACCCTCACCTTAGCTGTAAAACTAACCGTAACCCTCACTCTAACTCCTAACAGTATCCTTCAACCCTAACCCTAATGCTAACCCTAGCCCTCAGCAGAACACTAACCTGAAACCCCTAAGCCCTAACGATAACACTAACCCTAACCCAAACCCTAACCCCTAAGACCAAAGCCTAACCCAAACATTAACCCTAACTCTAACTCTAACCCGAAAACTAATTAGAAACCTGACCCTAACCCTAATCCTAACCCTAACCCTAACCCTAACTCTAACCCTAAACTAAACCTAACCATGACCGGAACCACAATGCCTAACCTGTACCCTCACTCAAACCCTGACCCTAAACTACACCTCTAACCTCTGACACCTTACCATAACCATAATCCTAAACCTACCCAACACTAACCCTAAATCTAACCCTCACCCCAACCACAATGCCTAACACAAATCGTAACCCTAACTCTTATACCTAAGTCTAACCTAAAATCTAACCCTAACCCTAAAGCTAAACAAAACCCGGAAACTTAGCTCTAACCCTAAACACAACCTTAACACTAACCTCAAAACAAACCCAAACCTTAGCCATAACCCTAACCCTCAACCTATCTTAAACTTCACCCTATCCCTAACCTAAAGCTAACCCTAACTTTAACCCTAACCTTAACCTTGGCCCACTTGTGACCCTAAACATAACCCTTAGTGTATCTCCGACCCTAACCCTCGCCCTAAACCTAATCCTAATCCTAACACTGACCCTAACACTACCCTAACCTTAACCTAACTTGAAGCCTATCATAAACTTAAACCTAACCCTAACCCCTAACCCTAACTCTAACCCTAACCCTAGCCCTAACCCTAACCCTAATCCTAACACTTACACAAAACCCTCACCTTAACTGTAATCGTAACTCTAAATCTAACCGTAACCCTAAACTTGACCCTAAGCACAACCCTATCCTAAACCTAACTGAAACACTAACCCCTAACCCTAACTCTAACCCAAATCCTTAGCCTAAACCTAATCGAAACCCTTAACATAACCTTAACCAGTAAATATAACTCAAACCCTTACCCTAAGCCGAACCCTCACCCTTAACCAAAATTTCACACTAACCATAACCCTAAACCTACCCTAACTTCATTCAATCCCTAACCCTAACCAAAATTAACACTGATACTAAACATAACCCTAAACCTCAACCTGAACCTAACCTAACCCTGACCCGAACCTGAACCCTAACCGCAACCCTAAACCTCATGCTTAACATAAACTTCACCCTAACACTAACCCTAAAACTAAACGTAACACTAAATCTCCCCCAACCCTGACCCTAGCCCTAAACCTAACCATAAATCTAACCCGAAACTTAACTCTAACCCTGACCCCAAATCTAACTCTAACCCTATTCCTAACGCTAAAACTTACCCTACACACTCAGCTTCAATGGAAACCCAGCAATAACCCTCACCCTAAAATCAAAACCTAAACCCAAACCTTAACCTAACCCTATCCCTAACCTTTACCTAGTCCTAAACTTAACAAGACTTAACCCTAACACTTAACCTAACCCTAAATCTAAACCTAACCTTAACCCTAAACTTCATCTTAAACTTAACCCTAACCCTAACCACTAACTCTAACCCTCAGCTCAACTCTCACCCTTAACTTCAACTTCACCCTAAACCTAACCCTAAAGCAAAACCTAACCCTATCCCTAAACCTAACCCTATACCTGACCCTAATATTTACCCAAACACCTAAACCTAACCCTTACACTAAACCTACCCCTAAAGCTACCCCTAACCTTAACTCAAACACCAAACCCTAACCCTTACCCTAACCCTCATCCTTGACCTACATTTACCCAAAACCTAAGCCGAACCCTAACCTAAAACTAAACCAAACCGTAAACAATCCCCTAAATCTAGGCCTAACCCTAAACCTAACCCTAACCCTACCCCTAACTGTAACACCGTAAAACATGAAGTTAATTGTGAACCTAACACTAACACTCACACGATCTCCTAACCCTTTTCCTAACCCTAACGCTATCCTTCATCCTAGCCCTAACACTTACCTAAACCGGACTCTTCCTCTAACCCTAAACTTAACCCTAACCTTAACTCTGCCTTAAACTTAACCCTAAACCTAACAATAACTCTAAACCTGACGCTAACCCTAACCCTAATTCCTAGCACTAATTCTTACTCTAAACCTAACCCTAACAACCCTAACCTAGCCCTACCATTTACCGTAAACCTAGCCTTAACCCTAACCTTGCCCAAACCCTAAACCTAAACCTATACCGAACTCTAACACGAACCTTAACCCTAATCTAACCTTAACCCTAACCCTGACTATTAACGGAAACTTCACCCTAAACCTAAGGCTAACTCCAACTCTAACGCTAACCATAACAATTAAGACAACCCTCACCTTAAGTATAAACCTAACCCTAACAATCCCCCTAACCCTTAACCGTATCCCCAACCCTAAACATAATGTTATCTCCAAACTTATCCCTAAACCTAACCCTAATACGAACAGTAACCCTAATCTAACCCTAATCCTAATATTAACCCTAAACTCAACCCTACCCTAACCATAAACCTAACCCTAACACCCTAAACTTAACGTCTAACACTATCTATACTCCTAAACCTATTTCTAACTTTCGCCCTTAACCTAAACTTCACACTAACCCTGAACCTAAACCTAACGCTAACCCTAAACATAAGCCCTAACCCTAACCGAACTCTAAACCTAACTTTAACACTAACCTGAACACAAACCCAAACTCTAGCCCTAACCATAAAAATAACCTTAACCCTAACCTAAACTTCATCCAAACCCTAACCCTAACCTTCAACCTAAACCCAACCCAAACCCTTACCTTAAACCTAACCCTAACCATAACGCTAGTCCCTCTGTAACCCTACATTTAACCCTTACAACAGCTCTGAAACTAAACCTAAACATAATCCTGATCCTAACCCTTATTCTAACCTTGACCCTAAATAGAACACTAACTCTAATCCTAAACCTGGACATAAAGCTAACTCTTATCCTACACCTAACCCTAACTCTGAATCTAAACCTAACTCTAACTCTAACCCTAATCATAACACTTACCCTAAACCCTCACCTTAGCTGTAAAACAAACCGTAACCCTCACTCTAACTCCTAACAGTATCCTTCAACCCTAACCCTAATGCTAACCCTAGCCCTAAGCAGAACACTAACCTGAAACCCCTAAGCCCTAACGATAACACTAACCCTAACCCAAACACTAATCCCTAAGAACAAAGCCAAACCCAAACGTTAACCCTAACTCTAACTCTAACCCGAAAACTAATTAGAAACCTGACCCTAACCCTAACCCTAACCCTAACCCTAACTCTAACCCTAAACTAAACCTAACCATGACCGGAACCACAATGCCTAACCTGTACCCTCACTCAAACCCTGACCCTAAACTACACCTCTAACCTCTGACACCTTACCATAACCATAATCCTAAACCTACCCAACACTAACCCTAAATCTAACCCTCACCCCAACCACAATGCCTAACACAAATCGTAACCCTAACTCTTATACCTAAGTCTAACCTAAAATCTAACCCTAACCCTAAAGCTAAACAAAACCCGTAAACTTAGCTCTAACCCTAAACACAACCTTAACACTAACCTCAAAACAAACCCAAACCTTAGCCATAACCCTAACCCTCAAGCTATCTTAAACTTCACCCTATCCCTAACCTAAAGCTAACCCTAACTTTAACCCTAACCTTAACCTTGGCCCACTTGTGACCCTAAACATAACCCTTAGTGTATCTCCGACCCTAACCCTCGCCCTAAACCTAATCCTAATCCTAACACTGACCGTAACACTAACCTAACCTCAACCTAACTTGAAGCCTATCATAAACTTAAACCTAACCCTAACCCCTAACCCTAACTCTAACCCTAACCCTAGCCCTAACCCTAACCCTAATCCTAACACTTACCCAAAACCCTCACCTTAACTGTAATCGTAACTCTAAATCTAACCGTAACCCTAAACTTGACCCTAAGTACAACCCTATCCTAAACCTAACTGAAACACTAACCCCTAACCCTAACTCTAACCCAAATCCTTAGCCTAAACCTAATCGAAACCCTTAACATAACCTTAACCAGTAAATATAACTCAAACCCTTACCCTAAGCCGAACCCTCACCCTTAACCAAAATTTCACACTAACCATAACCCTAAACCTACCCTAACTTCATTCAAACCCTAACCCTAACCAAAATTAACACTGATACTAAACATAACCCTAAACCTCAACCTGAACCTAACCTAACCCTGACCCGAACCTGAACCCTAACCGCAACCCTAAACCTCATGCATAACATAAACTTCACCCTAACACTAACCCTAAAACTAAACGTAACACTAAATCTCCCCCAACCCTGACCCTAGCCCTAAACCTAACCATAAACTTAACCCGAAACTTAACTCTAACCCTGACCCCAAATCTAACTCTAACCCTATTCCTAACGCTAAAACTTACCCTACACACTCAGCTTCAATGGAAACCCAGCAATAACCCTCACCCTAAAATCAAAACCTAAACCCAAACCTTAACCTAACCCTATCCCTAACCTTTACCTAGTCCTAAACTTAACAAGACTTAACCCTAACACTTAACCTAACCCTAAATCTAAACCTAACCTTAACCCTAAACTTCATCTTAAACTTAACCCTAACCCTAACCACTAACTCTAACCCTCAGCTCAACTCTCACCCTTAACTTCAACTTCACCCTAAACCTAACCCTAAAACAAAACCTAACCCTATCCCTAAACCTAACCCTATACCTGACCCTAATATTTACCCAAACACCTAAACCTAACCCTTACACTAAACCTACCCCTAAAGCTACCCCAACCTTAACTCAAACACCAAACCCTAACCCTTACCCTAACCCTCATCCTTGACCTACATTTACCCAAAACCTAAGCCGAACCCTAACCTAAAACTAAACCAAACCGTAAACAATCCCCTAAATCTAGGCCTAACCCTAAACCTAACCCTAACCCTAACCCTACCCCTAACTGTAACACCGTAAAACATGAAGTTAATTGTGAACCTAACACTAACACTCACACGATCTCCTAACCCTTTTCCTAACCCTAACGCTATCCTTCATCCTAGCCCTAACACTTACCTAAACCAGACTCTTCCTCTAACCCTAAACTTACCCCTAACCTTAACTCTGCCTTAAACTTAACCCTAAACCTAACAATAACTCTAAACCTGACGCTAACCCTAACCCTAATTCCTAGCACTAATTCTTACTCTAAACCTAACCCTAACAACCCTAACCTAGCCCTACCATTTACCGTAAACCTAGCCTTAACCCTAACCTTGCCCAAACCCTAAACCTAAACCTATACCGAACTCTAACACGAACCTTAACCCTAATCTAACCTTAACCCTAACCCTGACTATTAACGGAAACTTCACCCTAAACCTAAGGCTAACTCCAACTCTAACGCTAACCATAACAATTACCACAACCCTCACCTTAAGTATAAACCTAACCCTAACCCTCCCCCTAACCCTTAACCGTATCCCCAACCCTAAACATAATGTTATCTCCAAACTTATCCCTAAACCTAACCCTAATACGAACAGTAACCCTAATCTAACCCTAATCCTAATATTAACCCTAAACTCAACCCTACCCTAACCATAAACCTAACCCTAACACCCTAAACTTAACGTCTAACACTATCTATACTCCTAAACCTATTTCTAACTTTCGCCCTTAACCTAAACTTCACACTAACCCTGAACCTAAACCTAACGCTAACCCTAAACATAAGCCCTAACCCTAACCGAACCCTAAACCTAACTTTAACACTAACCTGAACACAAACGCAAACTCTAGCCCTAACCATAAAAATAACCTTAACCCTAACCTAAACTTCATCCAAACCCTAACCCTAACCTTCAACCTAAACCCAACCCAAACCCTTACCTTAAACCTAACCCTAACCATAACGCTAGTCCCTCTGTAACCCTACATTTAACCCTTACAACAGCTCTGAAACTAAACCTAAACATAATCCTGATCCTAACCCTTATTCTAACCTTGACCCTAAATAGAACACTAACTCTAATCCTAAACCTGGACATAAAGCTAACTCTTATCCTACACCTAACCCTAACTCTGAATCTAAACCTAACTCTAACTCTAACCCTAATCATAACACTTACCCTAAACCCTCACCTTAGCTGTAAAACAAACCGTAACCCTCACTCTAACTCCTAACAGTATCCTTCAACCCTAACCCTAATGCTAACCCTAGCCCTAAGCAGAACACTAACCTGAAACCCCTAAGCCCTAACGATAACACTAACCCTAACCCAAACACTAATCCCTAAGAACAAAGCCAAACCCAAACGTTAACCCTAACTCTAACTCTAACCCGAAAACTAATTAGAAACCTGACCCTAACCCTAACCCTAACCCTAACCCTAACCCTAACTCTAACCCTAAACTAAACCTAACCATGACCGGAACCACAATGCCTAACCTGTACCCTCACTCAAACCCTGACCCTAAACTACACCTCTAACCTCTGACACCTTACCATAACCATAATCCTAAACCTACCCAACACTAACCCTAAATCTAACCCTCACCCCAACCACAATGCCTAACACAAATCGTAACCCTAACTCTTATACCTAAGTCTAACCTAAAATCTAACCCTAACCCTAAAGCTAAACAAAACCCGTAAACTTAGCTCTAACCCTAAACACAACCTTAACACTAACCTCAAAACAAACCCAAACCTTAGCCATAACCCTAACCCTCAAGCTATCTTAAACTTCACCCTATCCCTAACCTAAAGCTAACCCTAACTTTAACCCTAACCTTAACCTTGGCCCACTTGTGACCCTAAACATAACCCTTAGTGTATCTCCGACCCTAACCCTCGCCCTAAACCTAATCCTAATCCTAACACTGACCGTAACACTAACCTAACCTTAACCTAACTTGAAGCCTATCATAAACTTAAACCTAACCCTAACCCCTAACCCTAACTCTAACCCTAACCCTAGCCCTAACCCTAACCCTAATCCTAACACTTACCCAAAACCCTCACCTTAACTGTAATCGTAACTCTAAATCTAACCGTAACCCTAAACTTGACCCTAAGTACAACCCTATCCTAAACCTAACTGAAACACTAACCCCTAACCCTAACTCTAACCCAAATCCTTAGCCTAAACCTAATCGAAACCCTTAACATAACCTTAACCAGTAAATATAACTCAAACCCTTACCCTAAGCCGAACCCTCACCCTTAACCAAAATTTCACACTAACCATAACCCTAAACCTACCCTAACTTCATTCAAACCCTAACCCTAACCAAAATTAACACTGATACTAAACATAACCCTAAACCTCAACCTGAACCTAACCTAACCCTGACCCGAACCTGAACCCTAACCGCAACCCTAAACCTCATGCTTAACATAAACTTCACCCTAACACTAACCCTAAAACTAAACGTAACACTAAATCTCCCCCAACCCTGACCCTAGCCCTAAACCTAACCATAAACTTAACCCGAAACTTAACTCTAACCCTGACCCCAAATCTAACTCTAACCCTATTCCTAACGCTAAAACTTACCCTACACACTCAGCTTCAATGGAAACCCAGCAATAACCCTCACCCTAAAATCAAAACCTAAACCCAAACCTTAACCTAACCCTATCCCTAACCTTTACCTAGTCCTAAACTTAACAAGACTTAACCCTAACACTTAACCTAACCCTAAATCTAAACCTAACCTTAACCCTAAACTTCATCTTAAACTTAACCCTAACCCTAACCACTAACTCTAACCCTCAGCTCAACTCTCACCCTTAACTTCAACTTCACCCTAAACCTAACCCTAAAACAAAACCTAACCCTATCCCTAAACCTAACCCTATACCTGACCCTAATATTTACCCAAACACCTAAACCTAACCCTTACACTAAACCTACCCCTAAAGCTACCCCTAACCTTAACTCAAACACCAAACCCTAACCCTTACCCTAACCCTCATCCTTGACCTACATTTACCCAAAACCTAAGCCGAACCCTAACCTAAAACTAAACCAAACCGTAAACAATCCCCTAAATCTAGGCCTAACCCTAAACCTAACCCTAACCCTACCCCTAACTGTAACACCGTAAAACATGAAGTTAATTGTGAACCTAACACTAACACTCACACGATCTCCTAACCCTTTTCCTAACCCTAACGCTATCCTTCATCCTAGCCCTAACACTTACCTAAACCGGACTCTTCCTCTAACCCTAAACTTAACCCTAACCTTAACTCTGCCTTAAACTTAACCCTAAACCTAACAATAACTCTAAACCTGACGCTAACCCTAACCCTAATTCCTAGCACTAATTCTTACTCTAAACCTAACCCTAACAACCCTAACCTAGCCCTACCATTTACCGTAAACCTAGCCTTAACCCTAACCTTGCCCAAACCCTAAACCTAAACCTATACCGAACTCTAACACGAACCTTAACCCTAATCTAACCTTAACCCTAACCCTGACTATTAACGGAAACTTCACCCTAAACCTAAGGCTAACTCCAACTCTAACGCTAACCATAACAATTACCACAACCCTCACCTTAAGTATAAACCTAACCCTAACCCTCCCCCTAACCCTTAACCGTATCCCCAACCCTAAACATAATGTTATCTCCAAACTTATCCCTAAACCTAACCCTAATACGAACAGTAACCCTAATCTAACCCTAATCCTAATATTAACCCTAAACTCAACCCTACCCTAACCATAAACCTAACCCTAACACCCTAAACTTAACGTCTAACACTATCTATACTCCTAAACCTATTTCTAACTTTCGCCCTTAACCTAAACTTCACACTAACCCTGAACCTAAACCTAACGCTAACCCTAAACATAAGCCCTAGCCCTAACCGAACTCTAAACCTAACTTTAACACTAACCTGAACACAAACCCAAACTCTAGCCCTAACCATAAAAATAACCTTAACCCTAACCTAAACTTCATCCAAACCCTAACCCTAACCTTCAACCTAAACCCAACCCAAACCCTTACCTTAAACCTAACCCTAACCATAACGCTAGTCCCTCTGTAACCCTACATTTAACCCTTACAACAGCTCTGAAACTAAACCTAAACATAATCCTGATCCTAACCCTTATTCTAACCTTGACCCTAAATAGAACACTAACTCTAATCCTAAACCTGGACATAAAGCTAACTCTTATCCTACACCTAACCCTAACTCTGAATCTAAACCTAACTCTAACTCTAACCCTAATCATAACACTTACCCTAAACCCTCACCTTAGCTGTAAAACAAACCGTAACCCTCACTCTAACTCCTAACAGTATCCTTCAACCCTAACCCTAATGCTAACCCTAGCCCTAAGCAGAACACTAACCTGAAACCCCTAAGCCCTAACGATAACACTAACCCTAACCCAAACACTAATCCCTAAGAACAAAGCCAAACCCAAACGTTAAGCCTAACTCTAACTCTAACCCGAAAACTAATTAGAAACCTGACCCTAACCCTAACCCTAACCCTAACCCTAACTCTAACCCTAAACTAAACCTAACCATGACCGGAACCACAATGCCTAACCTGTACCCTCACTCAAACCCTGACCCTAAACTACACCTCTAACCTCTGACACCTTACCATAACCATAATCCTAAACCTACCCAACACTAACCCTAAATCTAACCCTCACCCCAACCACAATGCCTAACACAAATCGTAACCCTAACTCTTATACCTAAGTCTAACCTAAAATCTAACCCTAACCCTAAAGCTAAACAAAACCCGTAAACTTAGCTCTAACCCTAAACACAACCTTAACACTAACCTCAAAACAAACCCAAACCTTAGCCATAACCCTAACCCTCAAGCTATCTTAAACTTCACCCTATCCCTAACCTAAAGCTAACCCTAACTTTAACCCTAACCTTAACCTTGGCCCACTTGTGACCCTAAACATAACCCTTAGTGTATCTCCGACCCTAACCCTCGCCCTAAACCTAATCCTAATCCTAACACTGACCGTAACACTAACCTAACCTCAACCTAACTTGAAGCCTATCATAAACTTAAACCTAACCCTAACCCCTAACCCTAACTCTAACCCTAACCCTAGCCCTAACCCTAACCCTAATCCTAACACTTACCCAAAACCCTCACCTTAACTGTAATCGTAACTCTAAATCTAACCGTAACCCTAAACTTGACCCTAAGTACAACCCTATCCTAAACCTAACTGAAACACTAACCCCTAACCCTAACTCTAACCCAAATCCTTAGCCTAAACCTAATCGAAACCCTTAACATAACCTTAACCAGTAAATATAACTCAAACCCTTACCCTAAGCCGAACCCTCACCCTTAACCAAAATTTCACACTAACCATAACCCTAAACCTACCCTAACTTCATTCAAACCCTAACCCTAACCAAAATTAACACTGATACTAAACATAACCCTAAACCTCAACCTGAACCTAACCTAACCCTGACCCGAACCTGAACCCTAACCGCAACCCTAAACCTCATGCTTAACATAAACTTCACCCTAACACTAACCCTAAAACTAAAAGTAACACTAAATCTCCCCCAACCCTGACCCTAGCCCTAAACCTAACCATAAACTTAACCCGAAACTTAACTCTAACCCTGACCCCAAATCTAACTCTAACCCTATTCCTAACGCTAAAACTTACCCTACACACTCAGCTTCAATGGAAACCCAGCAATAACCCTCACCCTAAAATCAAAACCTAAACCCAAACCTTAACCTAACCCTATCCCTAACCTTTACCTAGTCCTAAACTTAACAAGACTTAACCCTAACACTTAACCTAACCCTAAATCTAAACCTAACCTTAACCCTAAACTTCATCTTAAACTTAACCCTAACCCTAACCACTAACTCTAACCCTCAGCTCAACTCTCACCCTTAACTTCAACTTCACCCTAAACCTAACCCTAAAACAAAACCTAACCCTATCCCTAAACCTAACCCTATACCTGACCCTAATATTTACCCAAACACCTAAACCTAACCCTTACACTAAACCTACCCCTAAAGCTACCCCTAACCTTAACTCAAACACCAAACCCTAACCCTTACCCTAACCCTCATCCTTGACCTACATTTACCCAAAACCTAAGCCGAACCCTAACCTAAAACTAAACCAAACCGTAAACAATCCCCTAAATCTAGGCCTAACCCTAAACCTAACCCTAACCCTACCCCTAACTGTAACACCGTAAAACATGAAGTTAATTGTGAACCTAACACTAACACTCACACGATCTCCTAACCCTTTTCCTAACCCTAACGCTATCCTTCATCCTAGCCCTAACACTTACCTAAACCAGACTCTTCCTCTAACCCTAAACTTAACCCTAACCTTAACTCTGCCTTAAACTTAACCCTAAACCTAACAATAACTCTAAACCTGACGCTAACCCTAACCCTAATTCCTAGCACTAATTCTTACTCTAAACCTAACCCTAACAACCCTAACCTAGCCCTACCATTTACCGTAAACCTAGCCTTAACCCTAACCTTGCCCAAACCCTAAACCTAAACCTATACCGAACTCTAACACGAACCTTAACCCTAATCTAACCTTAACCCTAACCCTGACTATTAACGGAAATTTCACCCTAAACCTAAGGCTAACTCCAACTCTAACGCTAACCATAACAATTACCACAACCCTCACCTTAAGTATAAACCTAACCCTAACCCTCCCCCTAACCCTTAACCGTATCCCCAACCCTAAACATAATGTTATCTCCAAACTTATCCCTAAACCTAACCCTAATACGAACAGTAACCCTAATCTAACCCTAATCCTAATATTAACCCTAAACTCAACCCTACCCTAACCATAAACCTAACCCTAACACCCTAAACTTAACGTCTAACACTATCTATACTCCTAAACCTATTTCTAACTTTCGCCCTTAACCTAAACTTCACACTAACCCTGAACCTAAACCTAACGCTAACCCTAAACATAAGCCCTAACCCTAACCGAACCCTAAACCTAACTTTAACACTAACCTGAACACAAACCCAAACTCTAGCCCTAACCATAAAAATAACCTTAACCCTAACCTAAACTTCATCCAAACCCTAACCCTAACCTTCAACCTAAACCCAACCCAAACCCTTACCTTAAACCTAACCCTAACCATAACGCTAGTCCCTCTGTAACCCTACATTTAACCCTTACAACAGCTCTGAAACTAAACCTAAACATAATCCTGATCCTAACCCTTATTCTAACCTTGACCCTAAATAGAACACTAACTCTAATCCTAAACCTGGACATAAAGCTAACTCTTATCCTACACCTAACCCTAACTCTGAATCTAAACCTAACTCTAACTCTAACCCTAATCATAACACTTACCCTAAACCCTCACCTTAGCTGTAAAACAAACCGTAACCCTCACTCTAACTCCTAACAGTATCCTTCAACCCTAACCCTAATGCTAACCCTAGCCCTAAGCAGAACACTAACCTGAAACCCCTAAGCCCTAACGATAACACTAACCCTAACCCAAACACTAATCCCTAAGAACAAAGCCAAACCCAAACGTTAACCCTAACTCTAACTCTAACCCGAAAACTAATTAGAAACCTGACCCTAACCCTAACCCTAACCCTAACCCTAACCCTAACTCTAACCCTAAACTAAACCTAACCATGACCGGAACCACAATGCCTAACCTGTACCCTCACTCAAACCCTGACCCTAAACTACACCTCTAACCTCTGACACCTTACCATAACCATAATCCTAAACCTACCCAACACTAACCCTAAATCTAACCCTCACCCCAACCACAATGCCTAACACAAATCGTAACCCTAACTCTTATACCTAAGTCTAACCTAAAATCTAACCCTAACCCTAAAGCAAAACAAAACCCGTAAACTTAGCTCTAACCCTAAACACAACCTTAACACTAACCTCAAAACAAACCCAAACCTTAGCCATAACCCTAACCCTCAAGCTATCTTAAACTTCACCCTATCCCTAACCTAAAGCTAACCCTAACTTTAACCCTAACCTTAACCTTGGCCCACTTGTGACCCTAAACATAACCCTTAGTGTATCTCCGACCCTAACCCTCGCCCTAAACCTAATCCTAATCCTAACACTGACCGTAACACTAACCTAACCTTAACCTAACTTGAAGCCTATCATAAACTTAAACCTAACCCTAACCCCTAACCCTAACTCTAACCCTAACCCTAGCCCTAACCCTAACCCTAATCCTAACACTTACCCAAAACCCTCACCTTAACTGTAATCGTAACTCTAAATCTAACCGTAACCCTAAACTTGACCCTAAGTACAACCCTATCCTAAACCTAACTGAAACACTAACCCCTAACCCTAACTCTAACCCAAATCCTTAGCCTAAACCTAATCGAAACCCTTAACATAACCTTAACCAGTAAATATAACTCAAACCCTTACCCTAAGCCGAACCCTCACCCTTAACCAAAATTTCACACTAACCATAACCCTAAACCTACCCTAACTTCATTCAAACCCTAACCCTAACCAAAATTAACACTGATACTAAACATAACCCTAAACCTCAACCTGAACCTAACCTAACCCTGACCCGAACCTGAACCCTAACCGCAACCCTAAACCTCATGCTTAACATAAACTTCACCCTAACACTAACCCTAAAACTAAACGTAACACTAAATCTCCCCCAACCCTGACCCTAGCCCTAAACCTAACCATAAACTTAACCCGAAACTTAACTCTAACCCTGACCCCAAATCTAACTCTAACCCTATTCCTAACGCTAAAACTTACCCTACACACTCAGCTTCAATGGAAACCCAGCAATAACCCTCACCCTAAAATCAAAACCTAAACCCAAACCTTAACCTAACCCTATCCCTAACCTTTACCTAGTCCTAAACTTAACAAGACTTAACCCTAACACTTAACCTAACCCTAAATCTAAACCTAACCTTAACCCTAAACTTCATCTTAAACTTAACCCTAACCCTAACCACTAACTCTAACCCTCAGCTCAACTCTCACCCTTAACTTCAACTTCACCCTAAACCTAACCCTAAAACAAAACCTAACCCTATCCCTAAACCTAACCCTATACCTGACCCTAATATTTACCCAAACACCTAAACCTAACCCTTACACTAAACCTACCCCTAAAGCTACCCCTAACCTTAACTCAAACACCAAACCCTAACCCTTACCCTAACCCTCATCCTTGACCTACATTTACCCAAAACCTAAGCCGAACCCTAACCTAAAACTAAACCAAACCGTAAACAATCCCCTAAATCTAGGCCTAACCCTAAACCTAACCCTAACCCTACCCCTAACTGTAACACCGTAAAACATGAAGTTAATTGTGAACCTAACACTAACACTCACACGATCTCCTAACCCTTTTCCTAACCCTAACGCTATCCTTCATCCTAGCCCTAACACTTACCTAAACCGGACTCTTCCTCTAACCCTAAACTTAACCCTAACCTTAACTCTGCCTTAAACTTAACCCTAAACCTAACAATAACTCTAAACCTGACGCTAACCCTAACCCTAATTCCTAGCACTAATTTTTACTCTAAACCTAACCCTAACAACCCTAACCTAGCCCTACCATTTACCGTAAACCTAGCCTTAACCCTAACCTTGCCCAAACCCTAAACCTAAACCTATACCGAACTCTAACACGAACCTTAACCCTAATCTAACCTTAACCCTAACCCTGACTATTAACGGAAACTTCACCCTAAACCTAAGGCTAACTCCAACTCTAACGCTAACCATAACAATTACCACAACCCTCACCTTAAGTATAAACCTAACCCTAACCCTCCCCCTAACCCTTAACCGTATCCCCAACCCTAAACATAATGTTATCTCCAAACTTATCCCTAAACCTAACCCTAATACGAACAGTAACCCTAATCTAACCCTAATCCTAATATTAACCCTAAACTCAACCCTACCCTAACCATAAACCTAACCCTAACACCCTAAACTTAACGTCTAACACTATCTATACTCCTAAACCTATTTCTAACTTTCGCCCTTAACCTAAACTTCACACTAACCCTGAACCTAAACCTAACGCTAACCCTAAACATAAGCCCTAACCCTAACCGAACTCTAAACCTAACTTTAACACTAACCTGAACACAAACCCAAACTCTAGCCCTAACCATAAAAATAACCTTAACCCTAACCTAAACTTCATCCAAACCCTAACCCTAACCTTCAACCTAAACCCAACCCAAACCCTTACCTTAAACCTAACCCTAACCATAACGCTAGTCCCTCTGTAACCCTACATTTAACCCTTACAACAGCTCTGAAACTAAACCTAAACATAATCCTGATCCTAACCCTTATTCTAACCTTGACCCTAAATAGAACACTAACTCTAATCCTAAACCTGGACATAAAGCTAACTCTTATCCTACACCTAACCCTAACTCTGAATCTAAACCTAACTCTAACTCTAACCCTAATCATAACACTTACCCTAAACCCTCACCTTAGCTGTAAAACAAACCGTAACCCTCACTCTAACTCCTAACAGTATCCTTCAACCCTAACCCTAATGCTAACCCTAGCCCTAAGCAGAACACTAACCTGAAACCCCTAAGCCCTAACGATAACACTAACCCTAACCCAAACACTAATCCCTAAGAACAAAGCCAAACCCAAACGTTAACCCTAACTCTAACTCTAACCCGAAAACTAATTAGAAACCTGACCCTAACCCTAACCCTAACCCTAACCCTAACCCTAACCCTAACTCTAACCCTAAACTAAACCTAACCATGACCGGAACCACAATGCCTAACCTGTACCCTCACTCAAACCCTGACCCTAAACTACACCTCTAACCTCTGACACCTTACCATAACCATAATCCTAAACCTACCCAACACTAACCCTAAATCTAACCCTCACCCCAACCACAATGCCTAACACAAATCGTAACCCTAACTCTTATACCTAAGTCTAACCTAAAATCTAACCCTAACCCTAAAGCTAAACAAAACCCGTAAACTTAGCTCTAACCCTAAACACAACCTTAACACTAACCTCAAAACAAACCCAAACCTTAGCCATAACCCTAACCCTCAAGCTATCTTAAACTTCACCCTATCCCTAACCTAAAGCTAACCCTAACTTTAACCCTAACCTTAACCTTGGCCCACTTGTGACCCTAAACATAACCCTTAGTGTATCTCCGACCCTAACCCTCGCCCTAAACCTAATCCTAATCCTAACACTGACCGTAACACTAACCTAACCTCAACCTAACTTGAAGCCTATCATAAACTTAAACCTAACCCTAACCCCTAACCCTAACTCTAACCCTAACCCTAGCCCTAACCCTAACCCTAATCCTAACACTTACCCAAAACCCTCACCTTAACTGTAATCGTAACTCTAAATCTAACCGTAACCCTAAACTTGACCCTAAGTACAACCCTATCCTAAACCTAACGGAAACACTAACCCCTAACCCTAACTCTAACCCAAATCCTTAGCCTAAACCTAATCGAAACCCTTAACATAACCTTAACCAGTAAATATAACTCAAACCCTTACCCTAAGCCGAACCCTCACCCTTAACCAAAATTTCACACTAACCATAACCCTAAACCTACCCTAACTTCATTCAAACCCTAACCCTAACCAAAATTAACACTGATACTAAACATAACCCTAAACCTCAACCTGAACCTAACCTAACCCTGACCCGAACCTGAACCCTAACCGCAACCCTAAACCTCATGCTTAACATAAACTTCACCCTAACACTAACCCTAAAACTAAAAGTAACACTAAATCTCCCCCAACCCTGACCCTAGCCCTAAACCTAACCATAAACTTAACCCGAAACTTAACTCTAACCCTGACCCCAAATCTAACTCTAACCCTATTCCTAACGCTAAAACTTACCCTACACACTCAGCTTCAATGGAAACCCAGCAATAACCCTCACCCTAAAATCAAAACCTAAACCCAAACCTTAACCTAACCCTATCCCTAACCTTTACCTAGTCCTAAACTTAACAAGACTTAACCCTAACACTTAACCTAACCCTAAATCTAAACCTAACCTTAACCCTAAACTTCATCTTAAACTTAACTCTAACCCTAACCACTAACTCTAACCCTCAGCTCAACTCTCACCCTTAACTTCAACTTCACCCTAAACCTAACCCTAAAACAAAACCTAACCCTATCCCTAAACCTAACCCTATACCTGACCCTAATATTTACCCAAACACCTAAACCTAACCCTTACACTAAACCTACCCCTAAAGCTACCCCTAACCTTAACTCAAACACCAAACCCTAACCCTTACCCTAACCCTCATCCTTGACCTACATTTACCCAAAACCTAAGCCGAACCCTAACCTAAAACTAAACCAAACCGTAAACAATCCCCTAAATCTAGGCCTAACCCTAAACCTAACCCTAACCCTACCCCTAACTGTAACACCGTAAAACATGAAGTTAATTGTGAACCTAACACTAACACTCACACGATCTCCTAACCCTTTTCCTAACCCTAACGCTATCCTTCATCCTAGCCCTAACACTTACCTAAACCAGACTCTTCCTCTAACCCTAAACTTAACCCTAACCTTAACTCTGCCTTAAACTTAACCCTAAACCTAACAATAACTCTAAACCTGACGCTAACCCTAACCCTAATTCCTAGCACTAATTCTTACTCTAAACCTAACCCTAACAACCCTAACCTAGCCCTACCATTTACCGTAAACCTAGCCTTAACCCTAACCTTGCCCAAACCCTAAACCTAAACCTATACCGAACTCTAACACGAACCTTAACCCTAATCTAACCTTAACCCTAACCCTGACTATTAACGGAAACTTCACCCTAAACCTAAGGCTAACTCCAACTCTAACGCTAACCATAACAATTACCACAACCCTCACCTTAAGTATAAACCTAACCCTAACCCTCCCCCTAACCCTTAACCGTATCCCCAACCCTAAACATAATGTTATCTCCAAACTTATCCCTAAACCTAACCCTAATACGAACAGTAACCCTAATCTAACCCTAATCCTAATATTAACCCTAAACTCAACCCTACCCTAACCATAAACCTAACCCTAACACCCTAAACTTAACGTCTAACACTATCTATACTCCTAAACCTATTTCTAACTTTCGCCCTTAACCTAAACTTCACACTAACCCTGAACCTAAACCTAACGCTAACCCTAAACATAAGCCCTAACCCTAACCGAACCCTAAACCTAACTTTAACACTAACCTGAACACAAACCCAAACTCTAGCCCTAACCATAAAAATAACCTTAACCCTAACCTAAACTTCATCCAAACCCTAACCCTAACCTTCAACCTAAACCCAACCCAAACCCTTACCTTAAACCTAACCCTAACCATAACGCTAGTCCCTCTGTAACCCTACATTTAACCCTTACAACAGCTCTGAAACTAAACCTAAACATAATCCTGATCCTAACCCTTATTCTAACCTTGACCCTAAATAGAACACTAACTCTAATCCTAAACCTGGACATAAAGCTAACTCTTATCCTACACCTAACCCTAACTCTGAATCTAAACCTAACTCTAACTCTAACCCTAATCATAACACTTACCCTAAACCCTCACCTTAGCTGTAAAACAAACCGTAACCCTCACTCTAACTCCTAACAGTATCCTTCAACCCTAACCCTAATGCTAACCCTAGCCCTAAGCAGAACACTAACCTGAAACCCCTAAGCCCTAACGATAACACTAACCCTAACCCAAACACTAATCCCTAAGAACAAAGCCAAACCCAAACGTTAACCCTAACTCTAACTCTAACCCGAAAACTAATTAGAAACCTGACCCTAACCCTAACCCTAACCCTAACCCTAACCCTAACCCTAACTCTAACCCTAAACTAAACCTAACCATGACCGGAACCACAATGCCTAACCTGTACCCTCACTCAAACCCTGACCCTAAACTACACCTCTAACCTCTGACACCTTACCATAACCATAATCCTAAACCTACCCAACACTAACCCTAAATCTAACCCTCACCCCAACCACAATGCCTAACACAAATCGTAACCCTAACTGTTATACCTAAGTCTAACCTAAAATCTAACCCTAACCCTAAAGCTAAACAAAACCCGTAAACTTAGCTCTAACCCTAAACACAACCTTAACACTAACCTCAAAACAAACCCAAACCTTAGCCATAACCCTAACCCTCAAGCTATCTTAAACTTCACCCTATCCCTAACCTAAAGCTAACCCTAACTTTAACCCTAACCTTAACCTTGGCCCACTTGTGACCCTAAACATAACCCTTAGTGTATCTCCGACCCTAACCCTCGCCCTAAACCTAATCCTAATCCTAACACTGACCCTAACACTAACCTAACCTCAACCTAACTTGAAGCCTATCATAAACTTAAACCTAACCCTAACCCCTAACCCTAACTCTAACCCTAACCCTAGCCCTAACCCTAACCCTAATCCTAACACTTACCCAAAACCCTCACCTTAACTGTAATCGTAACTCTAAATCTAACCGTAACCCTAAACTTGACCCTAAGTACAACCCTATCCTAAACCTAACTGAAACACTAACCCCTAACCCTAGCTCTAACCCAAATCCTTAGCCTAAACCTAATCGAAACCCTTAACATAACCTTAACCAGTAAATATAACTCAAACCCTTACCCTAAGCCGAACCCTCACCCTTAACCAAAATTTCACACTAACCATAACCCTAAACCTACCCTAACTTCATTCAAACCCTAACCCTAACCAAAATTAACACTGATACTAAACATAACCCTAAACCTCAACCTGAACCTAACCTAACCCTGACCCGAACCTGAACCCTAACCGCAACCCTAAACCTCATGCTTAACATAAACTTCACCCTAACACTAACCCTAAAACTAAACGTAACACTAAATCTCCCCCAACCCTGACCCTAGCCCTAAACCTAACCATAAACTTAACCCGAAACTTAACTCTAACCCTGACCCCAAATCTAACTCTAACCCTATTCCTAACGCTAAAACTTACCCTACACACTCAGCTTCAATGGAAACCCAGCAATAACCCTCACCCTAAAATCAAAACCTAAACCCAAACCTTAACCTAACCCTATCCCTAACCTTTACCTAGTCCTAAACTTAACAAGACTTAACCCTAACACTTAACCTAACCCTAAATCTAAACCTAACCTTAACCCTAAACTTCATCTTAAACTTAACCCTAACCCTAACCACTAACTCTAACCCTCAGCTCAACTCTCAACCTTAACTTCAACTTCACCCTAAACCTAACCCTAAAACAAAACCTAACCCTATCCCTAAACCTAACCCTATACCTGACCCTAATATTTACCCAAACACCTAAACCTAACCCTTACACTAAACCTACCCCTAAAGCTACCCCTAACCTTAACTCAAACACCAAACCCTAACCCTTACCCTAACCCTCATCCTTGACCTACATTTACCCAAAACCTAAGCCGAACCCTAACCTAAAACTAAACCAAACCGTAAACAATCCCCTAAATCTAGGCCTAACCCTAAACCTAACCCTAACCCTACCCCTAACTGTAACACCGTAAAACATGAAGTTAATTGTGAACCTAACACTAACACTCACACGATCTCCTAACCCTTTTCCTAACCCTAACGCTATCCTTCATTCTAGCCCTAACACTTACCTAAACCGGACTCTTCCTCTAACCCTAAACTTAACCCTAACCTTAACTCTGCCTTAAACTTAACCCTAAACCTAACAATAACTCTAAACCTGACGCTAACCCTAACCCTAATTCCTAGCACTAATTCTTACTCTAAACCTAACCCTAACAACCCTAACCTAGCCCTACCATTTACCGTAAACCTAGCCTTAACCCTAACCTTGCCCAAACCCTAAACCTAAACCTATACCGAACTCTAACACGAACCTTAACCCTAATCTAACCTTAACCCTAACCCTGACTATTAACGGAAACTTCACCCTAAACCTAAGGCTAACTCCAACTCTAACGCTAACCATAACAATTACCACAACCCTCACCTTAAGTATAAACCTAACCCTAACCCTCCCCCTAACCCTTAACCGTATCCCCAACCCTAAACATAATGTTATCTCCAAACTTATCCCTAAACCTAACCCTAATACGAACAGTAACCCTAATCTAACCCTAATCCTAATATTAACCCTAAACTCAACCCTACCCTAACCATAAACCTAACCCTAACACCCTAAACTTAACGTCTAACACTATCTATACTCCTAAACCTATTTCTAACTTTCGCCCTTAACCTAAACTTCACACTAACCCTGAACCTAAACCTAACGCTAACCCTAAACATAAGCCCTAACCCTAACCGAACACTAAACCTAACTTTAACACTAACCTGAACACAAACCCAAACTCTAGCCCTAACCATAAAAATAACCTTAACCCTAACCTAAACTTCATCCAAACCCTAACCCTAACCTTCAACCTAAACCCAACCCAAACCCTTACCTTAAACCTAACCCTAACCATAACGCTAGTCCCTCTGTAACCCTACATTTAACCCTTACAACAGCTCTGAAACTAAACCTAAACATAATCCTGATCCTAACCCTTATTCTAACCTTGACCCTAAATAGAACACTAACTATAATCCTAAACCTGGACATAAAGCTAACTCTTATCCTACACCTAACCCTAACTCTGAATCTAAACCTAACTCTAACTCTAACCCTAATCATAACACTTACCCTAAACCCTCACCTTAGCTGTAAAACAAACCGTAACCCTCACTCTAACTCCTAACAGTATCCTTCAACCCTAACCCTAATGCTAACCCTAGCCCTAAGCAGAACACTAACCTGAAACCCCTAAGCCCTAACGATAACACTAACCCTAACCCAAACACTAATCCCTAAGAACAAAGCCAAACCCAAACGTTAACCCTAACTCTAACTCTAACCCGAAAACTAATTAGAAACCTGACCCTAACCCTAACCCTAACCCTAACCCTAACCCTAACCCTAACTCTAACCCTAAACTAAACCTAACCATGACCGGAACCACAATGCCTAACCTGTACCCTCACTCAAACCCTGACCCTAAACTACACCTCTAACCTCTGACACCTTACCATAACCATAATCCTAAACCTACCCAACACTAACCCTAAATCTAACCCTCACCCCAACCACAATGCCTAACACAAATCGTAACCCTAACTCTTATACCTAAGTCTAACCTAAAATCTAACCCTAACCCTAAAGCTAAACAAAACCCGTAAACTTAGCTCTAACCCTAAACACAACCTTAACACTAACCTCAAAACAAACCCAAACCTTAGCCATAACCCTAACCCTCAAGCTATCTTAAACTTCACCCTATCCCTAACCTAAAGCTAACCCTAACTTTAACCCTAACCTTAACCTTGGCCCACTTGTGACCCTAAACATAACCCTTAGTGTATCTCCGACCCTAACCCTCGCCCTAAACCTAATCCTAATCCTAACACTGACCGTAACACTAACCTAACCTCAACCTAACTTGAAGTCTATCATAAACTTAAACCTAACCCTAACCCCTAACCCTAACTCTAACCCTAACCCTAGCCCTAACCCTAACCCTAATCCTAACACTTACCCAAAACCCTCACCTTAACTGTAATCGTAACTCTAAATCTAACCGTAACCCTAAACTTGACCCTAAGTACAACCCTATCCTAAACCTAACTGAAACACTAACCCCTAACCCTAACTCTAACCCAAATCCTTAGCCTAAACCTAATCGAAACCCTTAACATAACCTTAACCAGTAAATATAACTCAAACCCTTACCCTAAGCCGAACCCTCACCCTTAACCAAAATTTCACACTAACCATAACCCTAAACCTACCCTAACTTCATTCAAACCCTAACCCTAACCAAAATTAACACTGATACTAAACATAACCCTAAACCTCAACCTGAACCTAACCTAACCCTGACCCGAACCTGAACCCTAACCGCAACCCTAAACCTCATGCTTAACATAAACTTCACCCTAACACTAACCCTAAAACTAAACGTAACACTAAATCTCCCCCAACCCTGACCCTAGCCCTAAACCTAACCATAAACCTAACCCGAAACTTAACTCTAACCCTGACCCCAAATCTAACTCTAACCCTATTCCTAACGCTAAAACTTACCCTACACACTCAGCTTCAATGGAAACCCAGCAATAACCCTCACCCTAAAATCAAAACCTAAACCCAAACCTTAACCTAACCCTATCCCTAACCTTTACCTAGTCCTAAACTTAACAAGACTTAACCCTAACACTTAACCTAACCCTAAATCTAAACCTAACCTTAACCCTAAACTTCATCTTAAACTTAACCCTAACCCTAACCACTAACTCTAACCCTCAGCTCAACTCTCAACCTTAACTTCAACTTCACCCTAAACCTAACCCTAAAACAAAACCTAACCCTATCCCTAAACCTAACCCTATACCTGACCCTAATATTTACCCAAACACCTAAACCTAACCCTTACACTAAACCTACAGCTAAAGCTACCCCTAACCTTAACTCAAACACCAAACCCTAACCCTTACCCTAACCCTCATCCTTGACCTACATTTACCCAAAACCTAAGCCGAACCCTAACCTAAATCTAAACCAAACCGTAAACAATCCCCTAAATCTAGGCCTAACCCTAAACCTAACCCTAACCCTACCCCTAACTGTAACACCGTAAAACATGAAGTTAATTGTGAACCTAACACTAACACTCACACGATCTCCTAACCCTTTTCCTAACCCTAACGCTATCCTTCATCCTAGCCCTAACACTTACCTAAACCAGACTCTTCCTCTAACCCTAAACTTAACCCTAACCTTAACTCTGCCTTAAACTTAACCCTAAACCTAACAATAACTCTAAACCTGACGCTAACCCTAACCCTAATTCCTAGCACTAATTCTTACTCTAAACCTAACCCTAACAACCCTAACCTAGCCCTACCATTTACCGTAAACCTAGCCTTAACCCTAACCTTGCCCAAACCCTAAACCTAAACCTATACCGAACTCTAACACGAACCTTAACCCTAATCTAACCTTAACCCTAACCCTGACTATTAACAGAAACTTCACCCTAAACCTAAGGCTAACTCCAACTCTAACGCTAACCATAACAATTACCACAACCCTCACCTTAAGTATAAACCTAACCCTAACCCTCCCCCTAACCCTTAACCGTATCCCCAACCCTAAACATAATGTTATCTCCAAACTTATCCCTAAACCTAACCCTAATACGAACAGTAACCCTAATCTAACCCTAATCCTAATATTAACCCTAAACTCAACCCTACCCTAACCATAAACCTAACCCTAACACCCTAAACTTAACGTCTAACACTATCTATACTCCTAAACCTATTTCTAACTTTCGCCCTTAACCTAAACTTCACACTAACCCTGAACCTAAACCTAACGCTAACCCTAAACATAAGCCCTAACCCTAACCGAACCCTAAACCTAACTTTAACACTAACCTGAACACAAACCCAAACTCTAGCCCTAACCATAAAAATAACCTTAACCCTAACCTAAACTTCATCCAAACCCTAACCCTAACCTTCAACCTAAACCCAACCCAAACCCTTACCTTAAACCTAACCCTAACCATAACGCTAGTCCCTCTCTAACCCTACATTTAACCCTTACAACAGCTCTGAAACTAAACCTAAACATAATCCTGATCCTAACCCTTATTCTAACCTTGACCCTAAATAGAACACTAACTCTAATCCTAAACCTGGACATAAAGCTAACTCTTATCCTACACCTAACCCTAACTCTGAATCTAAACCTAACTCTAACTCTAACCCTAATCATAACACTTACCCTAAACCCTCACCTTAGCTGTAAAACAAACCGTAACCCTCACTCTAACTCCTAACAGTATCCTTCAACCCTAACCCTAATGCTAACCCTAGCCCTAAGCAGAACACTAACCTGAAACCCCTAAGCCCTAACGATAACACTAACCCTAACCCAAACACTAATCCCTAAGAACAAAGCCAAACCCAAACGTTAACCCTAACTCTAACTCTAACCCGAAAACTAATTAGAAACCTGACCCTAACCCTAACCCTAACCCTAACCCTAACCCTAACCCTAACCCTAACTCTAACCCTAAACTAAACCTAACCATGACCGGAACCACAATGCCTAACCTGTACCCTCACTCAAACCCTGACCCTAAACTACACCTCTAACCTCTGACACCTTACCATAACCATAATCCTAAACCTACCCAACACTAACCCTAAATCTAACCCTCACCCCAACCACAATGCCTAACACAAATCGTAACCCTAACTCTTATACCTAAGTCTAACCTAAAATCTAACCCTAACCCTAAAGCTAAACAAAACCCGTAAACTTAGCTCTAACCCTAAACACAACCTTAACACTAACCTCAAAACAAACCCAAACCTTAGCCATAACCCTAACCCTCAAGCTATCTTAAACTTCACCCTATCCCTAACCTAAAGCTAACCCTAACTTTAACCCTAACCTTAACCTTGGCCCACTTGTGACCCTAAACATAACCCTTAGTGTATCTCCGACCCTAACCCTCGCCCTAAACCTAATCCTAATCCTAACACTGACCCTAACACTAACCTAACCTTAACCTAACTTGAAGCCTATCATAAACTTAAACCTAACCCTAACCCCTAACCCTAACTCTAACCCTAACCCTAGCCCTAACCCTAACCCTAATCCTAACACTTACCCAAAACCCTCACCTTAACTGTAATCGTAACTCTAAATCTAACCGTAACCCTAAACTTGAACCTAAGTACAACCCTATCCTAAACCTAACTGAAACACTAACCCCTAACCCTAACTCTAACCCAAATCCTTAGCCTAAACCTAATCGAAACCCTTAACATAACCTTAACCAGTAAATATAACTCAAACCCTTACCCTAAGCCGAACCCTCACCCTTAACCAAAATTTCACACTAACCATAACCCTAAACCTACCCTAACTTCATTCAAACCCTAACCCTAACCAAAATTAACACTGATACTAAACATAACCCTAAACCTCAACCTGAACCTAACCTAACCCTGACCCGAACCTGAACCCTAACCGCAACCCTAAACCTCATGCTTAACATAAACTTCACCCTAACACTAACCCTAAAACTAAACGTAACACTAAATCTCCCCCAACCCTGACCCTAGCCCTAAACCTAACCATAAACCTAACCCGAAACTTAACTCTAACCCTGACCCCAAATCTAACTCTAACCCTATTCCTAACGCTAAAACTTACCCTACACACTCAGCTTCAATGGAAACCCAGCAATAACCCTCACCCTAAAATCAAAACCTAAACCCAAACCTTAACCTAACCCTATCCCTAACCTTTACCTAGTCCTAAACTTAACAAGACTTAACCCTAACACTTAACCTAACCCTAAATCTAAACCTAACCTTAACCCTAAACTTCATCTTAAACTTAACCCTAACCCTAACCACTAACTCTAACCCTCAGCTCAACTCTCAACCTTAACTTCAACTTCACCCTAAACCTAACCCTAAAACAAAACCTAACCCTATCCCTAAACCTAACCCTATACCTGACCCTAATATTTACCCAAACACCTAAACCTAACCCTTACACTAAACCTACAGCTAAAGCTACCCCTAACCTTAACTCAAACACCAAACCCTAACCCTTACCCTAACCCTCATCCTTGACCTACATTTACCCAAAACCTAAGCCGAACCCTAACCTAAATCTAAACCAAACCGTAAACAATCCCCTAAATCTAGGCCTAACCCTAAACCTAACCCTAACCCTACCCCTAACTGTAACACCGTAAAACATGAAGTTAATTGTGAACCTAACACTAACACTCACACGATCTCCTAACCCTTTTCCTAACCCTAACGCTATCCTTCATCCTAGCCCTAACACTTACCTAAACCAGACTCTTCCTCTAACCCTAAACTTAACCCTAACCTTAACTCTGCCTTAAACTTAACCCTAAACCTAACAATAACTCTAAACCTGACGCTAACCCTAACCCTAATTCCTAGCACTAATTCTTACTCTAAACCTAACCCTAACAACCCTAACCTAGCCCTACCATTTACCGTAAACCTAGCCTTAACCCTAACCTTGCCCAAACCCTAAACCTAAACCTATACCGAACTCTAACACGAACCTTAACCCTAATCTAACCTTAACCCTAACCCTGACTATTAACAGAAACTTCACCCTAAACCTAAGGCTAACTCCAACTCTAACGCTAACCATAACAATTACCACAACCCTCACCTTAAGTATAAACCTAACCCTAACCCTCCCCCTAACCCTTAACCGTATCCCCAACCCTAAACATAATGTTATCTCCAAACTTATCCCTAAACCTAACCCTAATACGAACAGTAACCCTAATCTAACCCTAATCCTAATATTAACCCTAAACTCAACCCTACCCTAACCATAAACCTAACCCTAACACCCTAAACTTAACGTCTAACACTATCTATACTCCTAAACCTATTTCTAACTTTCGCCCTTAACCTAAACTTCACACTAACCCTGAACCTAAACCTAACGCTAACCCTAAACATAAGCCCTAACCCTAACCGAACCCTAAACCTAACTTTAACACTAACCTGAACACAAACCCAAACTCTAGCCCTAACCATAAAAATAACCTTAACCCTAACCTAAACTTCATCCAAACCCTAACCCTAACCTTCAACCTAAACCCAACCCAAACCCTTACCTTAAACCTAACCCTAACCATAACGCTAGTCCCTCTCTAACCCTACATTTAACCCTTACAACAGCTCTGAAACTAAACCTAAACATAATCCTGATCCTAACCCTTATTCTAACCTTGACCCTAAATAGAACACTAACTCTAATCCTAAACCTGGACATAAAGCTAACTCTTATCCTACACCTAACCCTAACTCTGAATCTAAACCTAACTCTAACTCTAACCCTAATCATAACACTTACCCTAAACCCTCACCTTAGCTGTAAAACAAACCGTAACCCTCACTCTAACTCCTAACAGTATCCTTCAACCCTAACCCTAATGCTAACCCTAGCCCTAAGCAGAACACTAACCTGAAACCCCTAAGCCCTAACGATAACACTAACCCTAACCCAAACACTAATCCCTAAGAACAAAGCCAAACCCAAACGTTAACCCTAACTCTAACTCTAACCCGAAAACTAATTAGAAACCTGACCCTAACCCTAACCCTAACCCTAACCCTAACCCTAACCCTAACCCTAACTCTAACCCTAAACTAAACCTAACCATGACCGGAACCACAATGCCTAACCTGTACCCTCACTCAAACCCTGACCCTAAACTACACCTCTAACCTCTGACACCTTACCATAACCATAATCCTAAACCTACCCAACACTAACCCTAAATCTAACCCTCACCCCAACCACAATGCCTAACACAAATCGTAACCCTAACTCTTATACCTAAGTCTAACCTAAAATCTAACCCTAACCCTAAAGCTAAACAAAACCCGTAAACTTAGCTCTAACCCTAAACACAACCTTAACACTAACCTCAAAACAAACCCAAACCTTAGCCATAACCCTAACCCTCAAGCTATCTTAAACTTCACCCTATCCCTAACCTAAAGCTAACCCTAACTTTAACCCTAACCTTAACCTTGGCCCACTTGTGACCCTAAACATAACCCTTAGTGTATCTCCGACCCTAACCCTCGCCCTAAACCTAATCCTAATCCTAACACTGACCCTAACACTAACCTAACCTTAACCTAACTTGAAGCCTATCATAAACTTAAACCTAACCCTAACCCCTAACCCTAACTCTAACCCTAACCCTAGCCCTAACCCTAACCCTAATCCTAACACTTACCCAAAACCCTCACCTTAACTGTAATCGTAACTCTAAATCTAACCGTAACCCTAAACTTGACCCTAAGTACAACCCTATCCTAAACCTAACTGAAACACTAACCCCTAACCCTAACTCTAACCCAAATCCTTAGCCTAAACCTAATCGAAACCCTTAACATAACCTTAACCAGTAAATATAACTCAAACCCTTACCCTAAGCCGAACCCTCACCCTTAACCAAAATTTCACACTAACCATAACCCTAAACCTACCCTAACTTCATTCAAACCCTAACCCTAACCAAAATTAACACTGATACTAAACATAACCCTAAACCTCAACCTGAACCTAACCTAACCCTGACCCGAACCTGAACCCTAACCGCAACCCTAAACCTCATGCTTAACATAAACTTCACCCTAACACTAACCCTAAAACTAAACGTAACACTAAATCTCCCCCAACCCTGACCCTAGCCCTAAACCTAACCATAAACCTAACCCGAAACTTAACTCTAACCCTGACCCCAAATCTAACTCTAACCCTATTCCTAACGCTAAAACTTACCCTACACACTCAGCTTCAATGGAAACCCAGCAATAACCCTCACCCTAAAATCAAAACCTAAACCCAAACCTTAACCCCACCCTATCCCTAACCTTTACCTAGTCCTAAACTTAACAAGACTTAACCCTAACACTTAACCTAACCCTAAATCTAAACCTAACCTTAACCCTAAACTTCATCTTAAACTTAACCCTAACCCTAACCACTAACTCTAACCCTCAGCTCAACTCTCACCCTGAACTTCAACTTCACCCTAAACCTAACCCTAAAACAAAACCTAACCCTATCCCTAAACCTAACCCTATACCTGACCCTAATATTTACCCAAACACCTAAACCTAACCCTAACACTAAACCTACCCCTAAAGCTACCCCTAACCTTAACTCAAACACCAAACCCTAACCCTTACCCTAACCCTCATCCTTGACCTACATTTACCCAAAACCTAAGCCGAACCCTAACCTAAAACTAAACCAAACCGTAAACAATCCCCTAAATCTAGGCCTAACCCTAAACCTAACCCTAACCCTACCCCTAACTGTAACACCGTAAAACATGAAGTTAATTGTGAACCTAACACTAACACTCACACGATCTCCTAACCCTTTTCCTAACCCTAACGCTATCCTTCATCCTAGCCCTAACACTTACCTAAACCGGACTCTTCCTCTAACCCTAAACTTAACCCTAACCTTAACTCTGCCTTAAACTTAACCCTAAACCTAACAATAACTCTAAACCTGACGCTAACCCTAACCCTAATTCCTAGCACTAATTCTTACTCTAAACCTAACCCTAACAACCCTAACCTAGCCCTACCATTTACCGTAAACCTAGCCTTAACCCTAACCTTGCCCAAACCCTAAACCTAAACCTATACCGAACTCTAACACGAACCTTAACCCTAATCTAACCTTAACCCTAACCCTGACTATTAACGGAAACTTCACCCTAAACCTAAGGCTAACTCCAACTCTAACGCTAACCATAACAATTACCACAACCCTCACCTTAAGTATAAACCTAACCCTAACCCTCCTCCTAACCCTTAACCGTATCCCAACCCTAAACATAATGTTATCTCCAAACTTATCCCTAAACCTAACCCTAATACGAACAGTAACCCTAATCTAACCCTAATCCTAATATTAACCCTAAACTCAACCCTACCCTAACCATAAACCTAACCCTAACACCCTAAACTTAACGTCTAACACTATCTATACTCCTAAACCTATTTCTAACTTTCGCCCTTAACCTAAACTTCACACTAACCCTGAACCTAAACCTAACGCTAACCCTAAACATAAGCCCTAACCCTAACCGAACCCTAAACCTAACTTTAACACTAACCTGAACACAAACCCAAACTCTAGCCCTAACCATAAAAATAACCTTAACCCTAACCTAAACTTCATCCAAACCCTAACCCTAACCTTCAACCTAAACCCAACCCAAACCCTTACCTTAAACCTAACCCTAACCATAACGCTAGTCTCTCTGTAACCCTACATTTAACCCTTACAACAGCTCTGAAACTAAACCTAAACATAATCCTGATCCTAACCCTTATTCTAACCTTGACCCTAAATAGAACACTAACTCTAATCCTAAACCTGGACATAAAGCTAACTCTTATCCTACACCTAAACCTAACTCTGAATCTAAACCTAACTCTAACTCTAACCCTAATCATAACACTTACCCTAAACCCTCACCTTAGCTGTAAAACTAACCGTAACCCTCACTCTAACTCCTAACAGTATCCTTCAACCCTAACCCTAATGCTAACCCTAGCCCTCAGCAGAACACTAACCTGAAACCCCTAAGCCCTAACGATAACACTAACCCTAACCCAAACCCTAACCCCTAAGACCAAAGCCTAACCCAAACATTAACCCTAACTCTAACTCTAACCCGAAAACTAATTAGAAACCTGACCCTAACCCTAACCCTAACCCTAACTCTAACCCTAAACTAAACCTAACCATGACCGGAACCACAATGCCTAACCTGTACCCTCACTCAAACCCTGACCCTAAACTACACCTCTAACCTCTGACACCTTACCATAACCATAATCCTAAACCTACCCAACACTAACCCTAAATCTAACCCTCACCCCAACCACAATGCCTAACACAAATCGTAACCCTAACTCTTATACCTAAGTCTAACCTAAAATCTAACCCTAACCCTAAAGCTAAACAAAACCCGGAAACTTAGCTCTAACCCTAAACACAACCTTAACACTAACCTAAAAACAAACCCAAACCTTAGCCATAACCCTAACCCTCAACCTCTCTTAAACTTCACCCTATCCCTAACCTAAAGCTAACCCTAACTTTAACCCTAACCTTAACCTTGGCCCACTTGTGACCCTAAACATAACCCTTAGTGTATCTCCGACCCTAACCCTCGCCCTAAACCTAATCCTAATCCTAACACTGACCCTAACACTAACCTAACCTTAACCTAACTTGAAGCCTATCATAAACTTAAACCTAACCCTAACCCCTAACCCTAACTCTAACCCTAACCCTAGCCCTAACCCTAACCCTAATCCTAACACTTACCCAAAACCCTCACCTTAACTGTAATCGTAACTCTAAATCTAACCGTAACCCTAAACTTGAACCTAAGTACAACCCTATCCTAAACCTAACTGAAACACTAACCCCTAACCCTAACTCTAACCCAAATCCTTAGCCTAAACCTAATCGAAACCCTTAACATAACCTTAACCAGTAAATATAACTCAAACCCTTACCCTAAGCCGAACCCTCACCCTTAACCAAAATTTCACACTAACCATAACCCTAAACCTACCCTAACTTCATTCAAACCCTAACCCTAACCAAAATTAACACTGATACTAAACATAACCCTAAACCTCAACCTGAACCTAACCTAACCCTGACCCGAACCTGAACCCTAACCGCAACCCTAAACCTCATGCTTAACATAAACTTCACCCTAACACTAACCCTAAAACTAAACGTAACACTAAATCTCCCCCAACCCTGACCCTAGCCCTAAACCTAACCATAAACCTAACCCGAAACTTAACTCTAACCCTGACCCCAAATCTAACTCTAACCCTATTCCTAACGCTAAAACTTACCCTACACACTCAGCTTCAATGGAAACCCAGCAATAACCCTCACCCTAAAATCAAAACCTAAACCCAAACCTTAACCCCACCCTATCCCTAACCTTTACCTAGTCCTAAACTTAACAAGACTTAACCCTAACACTTAACCTAACCCTAAATCTAAACCTAACCTTAACCCTAAACTTCATCTTAAACTTAACCCTAACCCTAACCACTAACTCTAACCCTCAGCTCAACTCTCACCCTGAACTTCAACTTCACCCTAAACCTAACCCTAAAACAAAACCTAACCCTATCCCTAAACCTAACCCTATACCTGACCCTAATATTTACCCAAACACCTAAACCTAACCCTAACACTAAACCTACCCCTAAAGCTACCCCTAACCTTAACTCAAACACCAAACCCTAACCCTTACCCTAACCCTCATCCTTGACCTACATTTACCCAAAACCTAAGCCGAACCCTAACCTAAAACTAAACCAAACCGTAAACAATCCCCTAAATCTAGGCCTAACCCTAAACCTAACCCTAACCCTACCCCTAACTGTAACACCGTAAAACATGAAGTTAATTGTGAACCTAACACTAACACTCACACGATCTCCTAACCCTTTTCCTAACCCTAACGCTATCCTTCATCCTAGCCCTAACACTTACCTAAACCGGACTCTTCCTCTAACCCTAAACTTAACCCTAACCTTAACTCTGCCTTAAACTTAACCCTAAACCTAACAATAACTCTAAACCTGACGCTAACCCTAACCCTAATTCCTAGCACTAATTCTTACTCTAAACCTAACCCTAACAACCCTAACCTAGCCCTACCATTTACCGTAAACCTAGCCTTAACCCTAACCTTGCCCAAACCCTAAACCTAAACCTATACCGAACTCTAACACGAACCTTAACCCTAATCTAACCTTAACCCTAACCCTGACTATTAACGGAAACTTCACCCTAAACCTAAGGCTAACTCCAACTCTAACGCTAACCATAACAATTACCACAACCCTCACCTTAAGTATAAACCTAACCCTAACCCTCCTCCTAACCCTTAACCGTATCCCAACCCTAAACATAATGTTATCTCCAAACTTATCCCTAAACCTAACCCTAATACGAACAGTAACCCTAATCTAACCCTAATCCTAATATTAACCCTAAACTCAACCCTACCCTAACCATAAACCTAACCCTAACACCCTAAACTTAACGTCTAACACTATCTATACTCCTAAACCTATTTCTAACTTTCGCCCTTAACCTAAACTTCACACTAACCCTGAACCTAAACCTAACGCTAACCCTAAACATAAGCCCTAACCCTAACCGAACCCTAAACCTAACTTTAACACTAACCTGAACACAAACCCAAACTCTAGCCCTAACCATAAAAATAACCTTAACCCTAACCTAAACTTCATCCAAACCCTAACCCTAACCTTCAACCTAAACCCAACCCAAACCCTTACCTTAAACCTAACCCTAACCATAACGCTAGTCTCTCTGTAACCCTACATTTAACCCTTACAACAGCTCTGAAACTAAACCTAAACATAATCCTGATCCTAACCCTTATTCTAACCTTGACCCTAAATAGAACACTAACTCTAATCCTAAACCTGGACATAAAGCTAACTCTTATCCTACACCTAAACCTAACTCTGAATCTAAACCTAACTCTAACTCTAACCCTAATCATAACACTTACCCTAAACCCTCACCTTAGCTGTAAAACTAACCGTAACCCTCACTCTAACTCCTAACAGTATCCTTCAACCCTAACCCTAATGCTAACCCTAGCCCTCAGCAGAACACTAACCTGAAACCCCTAAGCCCTAACGATAACACTAACCCTAACCCAAACCCTAACCCCTAAGACCAAAGCCTAACCCAAACATTAACCCTAACTCTAACTCTAACCCGAAAACTAATTAGAAACCTGACCCTAACCCTAACCCTAACCCTAACTCTAACCCTAAACTAAACCTAACCATGACCGGAACCACAATGCCTAACCTGTACCCTCACTCAAACCCTGACCCTAAACTACACCTCTAACCTCTGACACCTTACCATAACCATAATCCTAAACCTACCCAACACTAACCCTAAATCTAACCCTCACCCCAACCACAATGCCTAACACAAATCGTAACCCTAACTCTTATACCTAAGTCTAACCTAAAATCTAACCCTAACCCTAAAGCTAAACAAAACCCGGAAACTTAGCTCTAACCCTAAACACAACCTTAACACTAACCTAAAAACAAACCCAAACCTTAGCCATAACCCTAACCCTCAACCTCTCTTAAACTTCACCCTATCCCTAACCTAAAGCTAACCCTAACTTTAACCCTAACCTTAACCTTGGCCCACTTGTGACCCTAAACATAACCCTTAGTGTATCTCCGACCCTAACCCTCGCCCTAAACCTAATCCTAATCCTAACACTGACCCTAACACTAACCTAACCTTAACCTAACTTGAAGCCTATCATAAACTTAAACCTAACCCTAACCCCTAACCCTAACTCTAACCCTAACCCTAGCCCTAACCCTAACCCTAATCCTAACACTTACCCAAAACCCTCACCTTAACTGTAATCGTAACTCTAAATCTAACCGTAACCCTAAACTTGAACCTAAGTACAACCCTATCCTAAACCTAACTGAAACACTAACCCCTAACCCTAACTCTAACCCAAATCCTTAGCCTAAACCTAATCGAAACCCTTAACATAACCTTAACCAGTAAATATAACTCAAACCCTTACCCTAAGCCGAACCCTCACCCTTAACCAAAATTTCACACTAACCATAACCCTAAACCTACCCTAACTTCATTCAAACCCTAACCCTAACCAAAATTAACACTGATACTAAACATAACCCTAAACCTCAACCTGAACCTAACCTAACCCTGACCCGAACCTGAACCCTAACCGCAACCCTAAACCTCATGCTTAACATAAACTTCACCCTAACACTAACCCTAAAACTAAACGTAACACTAAATCTCCCCCAACCCTGACCCTAGCCCTAAACCTAACCATAAACCTAACCCGAAACTTAACTCTAACCCTGACCCCAAATCTAACTCTAACCCTATTCCTAACGCTAAAACTTACCCTACACACTCAGCTTCAATGGAAACCCAGCAATAACCCTCACCCTAAAATCAAAACCTAAACCCAAACCTTAACCTAACCCTATCCCTAACCTTTACCTAGTCCTAAACTTAACAAGACTTAACCCTAACACTTAACCTAACCCTAAATCTAAACCTAACCTTAACCCTAAACTTCATCTTAAACTTAACCCTAACCCTAACCACTAACTCTAACCCTCAGCTCAACTCTCAACCTTAACTTCAACTTCACCCTAAACCTAACCCTAAAACAAAACCTAACCCTATCCCTAAACCTAACCCTATACCTGACCCTAATATTTACCCAAACACCTAAACCTAACCCTAACACTAAACCTACCCCTAAAGCTACCCCTAACCTTAACTCAAACACCAAACCCTAACCCTTACTGTAACCCTCATCCTTGACCTACATTTACCCAAAACCTAAGCCGAACCCTAACCTAAAACTAAACCAAACCGTAAACAATCCCCTAAATCTAGGCCTAACCCTAAACCTAACCCTAACCCTACCCCTAACTGTAACACCGTAAAACATGAAGTTAATTGTGAACCTAACACTAACACTCACACGATCTCCTAACCCTTTTCCTAACCCTAACGCTATTCTTCATCCTAGCCCTAACACTTACCTAAACCGGACTCTTCCTCTAACCCTAAACTTAACCCTAACCTTAACTCTGCCTTAAACTTAACCCTAAACCTAACAATAACTCTAAACCTGACGCTAACCCTAACCCTAATTCCTAGCACTAATTCTTACTCTAAACCTAACCCTAACAACCCTAACCTAGCCCTACCATTTACCGTAAACCTAGCCTTAACCCTAACCTTGCCCAAACCCTAAACCTAAACCTATAGCGAACTCTAACACCAACCTTAACCCTAATCTAACCTTAACCCTAACCCTGACTATTAACGGAAACGTCACCCTAAACCTAAGGCTAACTCCAACTCTAACGCTAACCATAACAATTACCACAACCCTCACCTTAAGTATAAACCTAACCCTAACCCTCCCCCTAACCCTTAACCGTATCCCCAACCCTAAACATAATGTTATCTCCAAACTTATCCCTAAACCTAATACGAACGGTAACCCTAATCTAACCCTAATCCTAATATTAACCCTAAACTCAACCCTACCCTAACCATAAACCTAACCCTAACACCCTAAACTTAACGTCTAACACTATCTATACTCCTAAACCTATTTCTAACTTTCGCCCTTAACCTAAACTTCACACTAACCCTGAACCTAAACCTAACGCTAACCCTAAACATAAGCCCTAACCCTAACCGAACCCTAAACCTAACTTTAACACTAACCTGAACACAAACCCAAACTCTAGCCCTAACCATAAAAATAACCTTAACCCTAACCTAAACTTCATCCAAACCCTAACCCTAACCTTCAACCTAAACCCAACCCAAACCCTTACCTTAAACCTAACCCTAACCATAACGCTAGTCCCTCTGTAACCCTACATTTAACCCTTACAACAGCTCTGAAACTAAACCTAAACATAATCCTGATCCTAACCCTTATTCTAACCTTGACCCTAAATAGAACACTAACTCTAATCCTAAACCTGGACATAAAGCTAACTCTTATCCTACACCTAAACCTAACTCTGAATCTAAACCTAACTCTAACTCTAACCCTAATCATAACACTTACCCTAAACCCTCACCTTAGCTGTAAAACTAACCGTAACCCTCACTCTAACTCCTAACAGTATCCTTCAACCCTAACCCTAATGCTAACCCTAGCCCTCAGCAGAACACTAACCTGAAACCCCTAAGCCCTAACGATAACACTAACCCTAACCCAAACCCTAACCCCTAAGACCAAAGCCTAACCCAAACATTAACCCTAACTCTAACTCTAACCCGAAAACTAATTAGAAACCTGACCCTAACCCTAACCCTAACCCTAACCCTAACCCTAACTCTAACCCTAAACTAAACCTAACCATGACCGGAACCACAATGCCTAACCTGTACCCTCACTCAAACCCTAACCCTAAACTACACCTCTAACCTCTGACACCTTACCATAACCATAATCCTAAACCTACCAAACACTAACCCTAAATCTAACCCTCACCCCAACCACAATGCCTAACACAAATCGTAACCCTAACTCTTATACCTAAGTCTAACCTAAAATCTAACCCTAACCCTAAAGCTAAACAAAACCCGTAAACTTAGCTCTAACCCTAAACACAACCTTAACACTAACCTCAAAACAAACCCAAACCTTAGCCATAACCCTAACCCTCAAGCTATCTTAAACTTCACCCTATCCCTAACCTAAAGCTAACCCTAACTTTAACCCTAACCTTAACCTTGGCCCACTTGTGACCCTAAACATAACCCTTAGTGTATCTCCGACCCTAACCCTCGCCCTAAACCTAATCCTAATCCTAACACTGACCCTAACACTAACCTAACCTTAACCTAACTTGAAGCCTATCATAAACTTAAACCTAACCCTAACCCCTAACCCTAACTCTAACCCTAACCCTAGCCCTAACCCTAACCCTAATCCTAACACTTACCCAAAACCCTCACCTTAACTGTAATCGTAACTCTAAATCTAACCGTAACCCTAAACTTGACCCTAAGTACAACCCTATCCTAAACCTAACTGAAACACTAACCCCTAACCCTAACTCTAACCCAAATCCTTAGCCTAAACCTAATCGAAACCCTTAACATAACCTTAACCAGTAAATATAACTCAAACCCTTACCCTAAGCCGAACCCTCACCCTTAACCAAAATTTCACACTAACCATAACCCTAAAACTACCCTAACTTCATTCAAACCCTAACCCTAACCAAAATTAACACTGATACTAAACATAACCCTAAACCTCAACCTGAACCTAACCTAACCCTGACCCGAACCTGAACCCTAACCGCAAACCTAAACCTCATGCTTAACATAAACTTCACCCTAACACTAACCCTAAAACTAAACGTAACACTAAATCTCCCCCAACCCTGACCCTAGCCCTAAACCTAACCATAAACCTAACCCGAAACTTAACTCTAACCCTGACCCCAAATCTAACTCTAACCCTATTCCTAACGCTAAAACTTACCCTACACACTCAGCTTCAATGGAAACCCAGCAATAACCCTCACCCTAAAATCAAAACCTAAACCCAAACCTTAACCTAACCCTATCCCTAACCTTTACCTAGTCCTAAACTTAACAAGACTTAACCCTAACACTTAACCTAACCCTAAATCTAAACCTAACCTTAACCCTAAACTTCATCTTAAACTTAACCCTAACCCTAACCACTAACTCTAACCCTCAGCTCAACTCTCACCCTTAACTTCAACTTCACCCTAAACCTAACCCTAAAACAAAATCTAACCCTATCCCTAAACCTAACCCTATACCTGACCCTAATATTTACCCAAACACCTAAACCTAACCCTAACACTAAACCTACCCCTAAATCTACCCCTAACCTTAACTCAAACACCAAACCCTAACCCTTACCCTAACCCTCATCCTTGACCTACATTTACCCAAAACCTAAGCCGAACCCTAACCTAAATCTAAACCAAACCGTAAACAATCCCCTAAATCTAGGCCTAACCCTAAACCTAACCCTAACCCTACTCCTAACTGTAACACCGTAAAACATGAAGTTAATTGTGAACCTAACACTAACACTCACACGATCTCCTAACCCTTTTCCTAACCCTAACGCTATTCTTCATCCTAGCCCTAACACTTACCTAAACCGGACTCTTCCTCTAACCCTAAACTTAACCCTAACCTTAACTCGGCCTTAAACTTAACCCTAAACCTAACAATAACTCTAAACCTGACGCTAACCCTAATTCCTAGCACTAATTCTTACTCTAAACCTAACCCTAACAACCCTAACCTAGCCCTACCATTTACCGTAAACCTAGCCTTAACCCTAACCTTGCCCAAACCCTAAACCTAAACCTATACCGAACTCTAACACCAACCTTAACCCTAATCTAACCTTAACCCTAACCCTGACTATTAACGGAAACTTCACCCTAAACCTAAGGCTAACTCCAACTCTAACGCTAACCATAACAATTACCACAACCCTCACCTTAAGTATAAACCTAACCCTAACCCTCCCCCTAACCCTTAACCGTATCCCCAACCCTAAACATAATGTTATCTCCAAACTTATCCCTAAACCTAACCCTAATACGAACAGTAACCCTAATCTAACCCTAATCCTAATATTAACCCTAAACTCAACCCTACCCTAACCATAAACCTAACCCTAACACCCTAAACTTAACGTCTAACACTATCTATACCCCTAAACCTATTTCTAACTTTCGCCCTTAACCTAAACTTCACACTAACCCTGAACCTAAACCTAACGCTAACCCTAAACATAAGCCCTAACCCTAACCGAACCCTAAACCTAACTTTAACACTAACCTGAACACAAACCCAAACTCTAGCCCTAACCATAAAAATAACCTTAACCCTAACCTAAACTTCATCCAAACCCTAACCCTAACCTTCAACCTAAACCCAACCCAAACCCTTACCTTAAACCTAACCCTAACCATAACGCTAGTCCCTCTCTAACCCTACATTTAACCCTTACAACAGCTCTGAAACTAAACCTAAACATAATCCTGATCCTAACCCTTATTCTAACCTTGAGCCTAAATAGAACACTAACTCTAATCCTAAACCTGGACATAAAGCTAACTCTTATCCTACACCTAACCCTAACTCTGAATCTAAACCTAACTCTAACTCTAACCCTAATCATAACACTTACCCTAAACCCTCACCTTAGCTGTAAAACAAACCGTAACCCTCACTCTAACTCCTAACAGTATCCTTCAACCCTAACCCTAATGCCAACCCTAGCCCTAAGCAGAACACTAACCTGAAACCCCTAAGCCCTAACGATAACACTAACCCTAACCCAAACCCTAACCCCTAAGACCAAAGCCTAACCCAAACATTAACCCTAACTCTAACTCTAACCTGAAAACTAATTAGAAACCTGACCCTAACCCTAACCCTAACCCTAACCCTAACCCTAACCCTAACTCTAACCCTAAACTAAACCTAACCATGACCGGAACCACAATGCCTAACCTGTACCCTCACTCAAACCCTGACCCTAAACTACACCTCTAACCTCTGACACCTTACCATAACCATAATCCTAAACCTACCCAACACTAACCCTAAATCTAACCCTCACCCCAACCACAATGCCTAACACAAATCGTAACCCTAACTCTTATACCTAAGTCTAACCTAAAATCTAACCCTAACCCTAAAGCTAAACAAAACCCGGAAACTTAGCTCTAACCCTAAACACAACCTTAACACTAACCTAAAAACAAACCCAAACCTTAGCCATAACCCTAACCCTCAAGCTATCTTAAACTTCACCCTATCCCTAACCTAAAGCTAACCCTAACTTTAACCCTAACCTTAACCTTGGCCCACTTGTGACCCTAAACATAACCCTTAGTGTATCTCCGACCCTAACCCTCGCCCTAAACCTAATCCTAATCCTAACACTGACCCTAACACTAACCTAACCTTAACCTAACTTGAAGCCTATCATAAACTTAAACCTAACCCTAACCCCTAACCCCTAACCCTAACTCTAACCCTAACCCTAGCCCTAACCCTAACCCTAATCCTAACACTTACCCAGAACCCTCACCTTAACTGTAATCGTAACTCTAAATGTAACCGTAACCCTAAACTTGACCCTAAGTACAACCCTATCCTAAACCTAACTGAAACACTAACCCCTAACCCTAACTCTAACCCAAATCCTTAGCCTAAACCTAATCGAAACCCTTAACATAACCTTAACCAGTAAATATAACTCAAACCCTTACCCTAAGCCGAACCCTCACCCTTAACCAAAATTTCACACTAACCATAACCCTAAAACTACCCTAACTTCATTCAAACCCTAACCCTAACCAAAATTAACACTAATACTAAACATAACCCTAAACCTCAACCTGAACCTAACCTAACCCTGACCCGAACCTGAACCCTAACCGCAACCCTAAACCTCATGCTTAACATAAACTTCACCCTAACACTAACCCTAAAACTAAACGTAACACTAAATCTCCCCCAACCCTGACCCTAGCCCTAAACCTAACCATAAACCTAACCCGAAACTTAACTCTAACCCTGACCCCAAATCTAACTCTAACCCTATTCCTAACGCTAAAACTTACCCTACACACTCAGCTTCAATGGAAACCCAGCAATAACCCTCACCCTAACATCAAAACCTAACCCCAAACCTTAACCTAACCCTATCCCTAACCTTCACCTAGTCCAAACTTAACAACACTTAACCCTAACACTTAACCTAACCCTAAATCGAAACCTAACCTTAACCCTAAACTTCATCCTAAACTTAACCCTAACCCTAACCACTAACTCTAACCCGCAGCTCAACTCTCACCCTTAACTTCAACTTCACCCTAAACCTAACCCTAAACCAAAACCTAACCCTAACCCTAAACCTAACCCTATACCTTACCCTAATATTTACCCAAACACCTAAACCTAACCCTAACACTAAACCTACCCCTAAAGCTACCCCTAACCTTAACTCAAACACCAAACCCTAACCCTTACCCTAACCCTCATCCTTGACCTCATTTTACCCAAAACCTAAGCCGAACCCTAAACCTAAAACTAAACCAAACCGTAAACAATTCCCTAAATCTAGGCCTAACCCTAAACCTAACCCTAACCCTACCCCTAACCGTAACACCGTAAAACATCAGCTTAATTGTGAACCTAACACTAACACTCACACGATCTCCTAACCCTTTTCCTAACCCTAACGCTATCCTTCATCCTAGCCCTAACACTTACCTAAACCGGACTCTTCCTCTAACCCGAAAATTAACCCTAACCTTAACTCTGCCTTAAACTTAACCCTAAACCTAACAATAACTCTAAACCTGACGCTAACCCTAACCCTAATTCCTAGCACTAATTCTTACTCTAAACCTAACCCTAACAACCCTAACCTAGCCCTACCATTTACCGTAAACCTAGCCTTAACCCTAACCTTGCCCAAACCCTAAACCTAAACCTATACCGACCTCTAACACCAACCTTAACCCTAATCTAACCTTAACCCTAACCCTGACTATTAACGGAAACTTCACCCTAAACCTAAGGCTAACTCCAACTCTAACGCTAACCATAACAATTACCATAACCCTCACCTTAAGTGTAAACCTAACCCTAACCCTCTCCCTAACCCTTAACCGTATCCCCAACCCTAAACATAATGTTATCTCCAAACTTATCCCTAAACCTAACCCTAATACGAACAGTAACCCTAATCTAACCCTAATCCTAATATTAACCCTAAACTCAATCCTACCCTACCATAAACCTAACCCTAACACCCTAAACTTAACGTCTAACACTATCTATACTCCTAAACCTATTTCTAACTTTCGCCCTTAACCTAAACTTCACACTAACCCTGAACCTAAACCTAACGCTAACCCTAAACATAAGCCCTAACCCTAACCGAACCCTAAACCTAACCTTAACACTAACCTGAACATAAACCCAAACTCTAGCCCTAACCATAAAAATAACCTTAACCCTAACCTAAACTTCATCCAAACCCTAACCCTAACCTTCAACCTAAACCCAACCCAAACCCTTACCTTAAACCTAACCCTAACCATAACGCTAGTCCCTCTCTAACCCTAAATTTAACCCTTACAACAGCTCTGAAACTAAACCTAAACAGAATCCTGATCCTAACCCTAATTCTAACCTTGACCCTAAATAGAACACTAACTCTACTCCTAAACCTGGATATAAAGCTAACTCTTATCCTACACCTAACCCTAACTCTGAATCTAAACCTAACTCTAACTCTAACCCTAATTATAACACTTACCCTAAACCCTCACCTTAGCTGTAAAACTAACCGTAACCCTCACTCTAACTCCTAACAGTATCCTTCAACCCTAACCCTAATGCTAACCCTAGCCCTAAGCAGAACACTAACCTGAAACCCCTGAGCCCTAACGATAACACTAACCCTAACCCAAACCCTAACCCCTAAGACCAAAGCCTAACCCAAACATTAACCCTAACTCTAACTCTAACCTGAAAACTAATTAGAAACCTAACCCTAACCCTAACCCTAACCCTAACCATAACCCTAACCCTAACCCTAACCCTAACCCTAACCCTAACCCTAAACTAAACCTAACCATGACCGGAACCACAATGCCTAACCTGTACCCTCACTCAAACCCTAACCCTAAACTACACCTCTAACCTCTGACACCTTACCATAACCATAATCCTAAACCTACCCAACCCTAACCCTAAATCTAACCCTCACCCCAACCACAATGCCTAACACAAATCGTAACCCTAACTCTTATACCTAAGTCTAACCTAAAATCTAACCCTAACCCTAAAGCTCAACAAAACCCGGAAACTTAGCTCTAACCCTAAACACAACCTTAACACTAACCTAAAAACAAACCCAAACCTTAGCCATAACCCTAACCCTCAACCTCTCTTAAACTTCACCCTATCCCTAACCTAAAGCTAACCCTAACTTTAACCCTAACCTTAACCTTGGCCCACTTGTGACCCTAAACATAACCCTTAGTATATCTCTGACCCTAACCCTCGCCCTAAACCTAATCCTAATCCTAACACTGACCCTAACACTAACCTAACCTTAACCTAACTTGAAGCCTATCATAAACTTAAACCTAACCCTAACCCCTAACCCTAACTCTAACCCTAACCCTAGCCCTAACCCTAACCCTAATCCTAACACTTACCCAAAACCCTCACCTTAACTGTAATCGTAACTCTAAATCTAACCGTAACCCTAAACTTGACCCTAAGTACAACCCTATCCTAATCCTAACTGAAACACTAACCCCTAACCCTAACTCTAACCCAAATCCTTAGCCTAAACCTAATCGAAACCCTTAACATAACCTTAACCAGTAAATATAACTCAAACCCTTACCCTAAGCCGAACCCTCACCCTTAACCAAAATTTCACACTAACCATAACCCTAAACCTACCCTAACTTCATTCAAACCCTAACCCTAACCAAAATTAACACTAATACTAAACATAACCCTAAACCTCAACCTGAACCTAACCTAACCCTGACCCGAACCTGAACCCTAACCGCAACCCTAAACCTCATGCTTAACATAAACTTCACCCTAACACTAACCCTAAAACTAAACGTAACACTAAATCTCCCCCAACCCTGACCCTAGCCCTAAACCTAACCATAAACCTAACCCGAAACTTAACTCTAACCCTGACCCCAAATCTAACTCTAACCCTATTCCTAACGCTAAAACTTTCCCTACACACTCAGCTTCAATGGAAACCCAGCAATAACCCTCACCCTAAAATCAAAACCTAAACCCAAACCTTAACCTAACCCTATCCCTAACCTTTACCTAGTCCAAACTTAACAAGACTTAACCCTAACACTTAACCTAACCCTAAATCGAAACCTAACCTTAACCCTAAACTTCATCCTAAACTTAACCCTAACCCTAACCACTAACTCTAACCCGCAGCTCAACTCTCACCCTTAACTTCAACTTCACCCTAAACCTAACCCTAAACCAAAACCTAACCCTAACCCTAAACCTAACCCTATACCTGACCCTAATATTTACCCAAACACCTAAACCTAACCCTAACACTAAACCTACCCCTAAAGCTACCCCTAACCTTAACTCAAACACCAAACCCTAACCCTTACCCTAACCCTCATCCTTGACCTCATTTTACCCAAAACCTAAGCCGAACCCTAAACCTAAAACTAAACCAAACCGTAAACAATTCCCTAAATCTAGGCCTAACCCTAAACCTAACCCTAACCCTACCCCTAACCGTAACACCGTAAAACATCAGCTTAATTGTGAACCTAACACTAACACTCACACGATCCCCTAACCCTTTTCCTACCCTAACGCTATCCTTCATCCTAGCCCTAACACTTACCTAAACCGGACTCTTCCTCTAACCCGAAAATTAACCCTAACCTTAACTCTGCCTTAAACTTAACCCTAAACCTAACAATAACTCTAAACCTGACGCTAACCCTAACCCTAATTCCTAGCACTAATTCTTACTCTAAACCGAACCCTAACAACCCTAACCTAGCCCTACCATTTACCGTAAACCTAGCCTTAACCCTAACCTTGCCCAAACCCTAAACCTAAACCTATACCGACCTCTAACACCAACCTTAACCCTAATCTAACCTTAACCCTAACCCTGACTATTAACGGAAACTTCACCCTAAACCTAAGGCTAACTCCAACTCTAACGCTAACCATAACAATTACCATAACCCTCACCTTAAGTGTAAACCTAACCCTAACCCTCTCCCTAACCCTTAACCGTATCCCCAACCCTAAACATAATGTTATCTCCAAACTTATCCCTAAACCTAACCCTAATACGAACAGTAACCCTAATCTAACCCTAATCCTAATATTAACCCTAAACTCAATCCTACCCTACCATAAACCTAACCCTAACACCCTAAACTTAACGTCTAACACTATCTATACTCCTAAACCTATTTCTAACTTTCGCCCTTAACCTAAACTTCACACTAACCCTGAACCTAAACCTAACACTATCCCTAAACATAAGCCCTAACCCTAACCGAACCCTAAACCTAACCTTAACACTAACCTGAACATAAACCCAAACTCTAGCCCTAACCATAAAAATAACCTTAACCCTAACCTAAACTTCATCCAAACCCTAACCCTAACCTTCAACCTAAACCCAACCCAAACCCTTACCTTAAACCTAACCCTAACCATAACGCTAGTCCCTCTCTAACCCTAAATTTAACCCTTACAACAGCTCTGAAACTAAACCTAAACAGAATCCTGATCCTAACCCTAATTCTAACCTTGACCCTAAATAGAACACTAACTCTACTCCTAAACCTGGATATAAAGCTAACTCTTATCCTACACCTAACCCTAACTCTGAATCTAAACCTAACTCTAACTCTAACCCTAATCATAACACTTACCCTAAACCCTCACCTTAGCTGTAAAACTAACCGTAACCCTCACTCTAACTCCTAACAGTATCCTTCAACCCTAACCCTAATGCTAACCCTAGCCCTAAGCAGAACACTAACCTGAAACCCCTGAGCCCTAACGATAACACTAACCCTAACCCAAACCCTAAGACCAAAGCCTAACCCAAACATTAACCCTAACTCTAACTCTAACCCAAAAACTAATTAGAAACCTAACCCTAACCCTAACCCTAACCCTAACCCTAACCCTAACCCTAACCCTAACCCTAAACTAAACCTAACCATGACCGGAACCACAATGCCTAACCTGTACCCTCACTCAAACCCTAACCCTAAACTACACCTCTAACCTCTGACACCTTACCATAACCATAATCCTAAACCTACCCAACCCTAACCCTAAATCTAACCCTCACCCCAACCACAATGCCTAACACAAATCGTAACCCTAACTCTTATACCTAAGTCTAACCTAAAATCTAACCCTAACCCTAAAGCTAAACAAAACCCGGAAACTTAGCTCTAACCCTAAACACAACCTTAACACTAACCTAAAAACAAACCCAAACCTTAGCCATAACCCTAACCCTCAACCTATCTTAAACTTCACCCTATCCCTAACCTAAAGCTAACCCTAACTTTAACCCTAACCTTAACCTTGGCCCACTTGTGACCCTAAACATAACCCTTAGTATATCTCTGACCCTAACCCTCGCCCTAAACCTAATCCTAATCCTAACACTGACCCTAACACTAACCTAACCTTAACCTAACTTGAAGCCTATCATAAACTTAAACCTAACCCTAACCCCTAACCCTAACTCTAACCCTAACCCTAGCCCTAACCCTAACCCTAATCCTAACACTTACCCAAAACCCTCACCTTAACTGTAATCGTAACTCTAAATCTAACCGTAACCCTAAACTTGACCCTAAGTACAACCCTATCCTAATCCTAACTGAAACACTAACCCCTAACCCTAACTCTAACCCAAATCCTTAGCCTAAACCTAATCGAAACCCTTAACATAACCTTAACCAGTAAATATAACTCAAACCCTTACCCTAAGCCGAACCCTCACCCTTAACCAAAATTTCACACTAACCATAACCCTAAACCTACCCTAACTTCATTCAAACCCTAACCCTAACCAAAATTAACACTAATACTAAACATAACCCTAAACCTCAACCTGAACCTAACCTAACCCTGACCCGAACCTGAACCCTAACCGCAACCCTAAACCTCATGCTTAACATAAACTTCACCCTAACACTAACCCTAAAACTAAACGTAACACTAAATCTCCCCCAACCCTGACCCTAGCCCTAAACCTAACCATAAACCTAACCCGAAACTTAACTCTAACCCTGACCCCAAATCTAACTCTAACCCTATTCCTAACGCTAAAACTTTCCCTACACACTCAGCTTCAATGGAAACCCAGCAATAACCCTCACCCTAAAATCAAAACCTAAACCCAAACCTTAACCTAACCCTATCCCTAACCTTTACCTAGTCCAAACTTAACAAGACTTAACCCTAACACTTAACCTAACCCTAAATCGAAACCTAACCTTAACCCTAAACTTCATCCTAAACTTAACCCTAACCCTAACCACTAACTCTAACCCGCAGCTCAACTCTCACCCTTAACTTCAACTTCACCCTAAACCTAACCCTAAACCAAAACCTAACCCTAACCCTAAACCTAACCCTATACCTGACCCTAATATTTACCCAAACACCTAAACCTAACCCTAACACTAAACCTACCCCTAAAGCTACCCCTAACCTTAACTCAAACACCAAACCCTAACCCTTACCCTAACCCTCATCCTTGACCTCATTTTACCCAAAACCTAAGCCGAACCCTAAACCTAAAACTAAACCAAACCGTAAACAATTCCCTAAATCTAGGCCTAACCCTAAACCTAACCCTAACCCTACCCCTAACCGTAACACCGTAAAACATCAGCTTAATTGTGAACCTAACACTAACACTCACACGATCCCCTAACCCTTTTCCTACCCTAACGCTATCCTTCATCCTAGCCCTAACACTTACCTAAACCGGACTCTTCCTCTAACCCGAAAATTAACCCTAACCTTAACTCTGCCTTAAACTTAACCCTAAACCTAACAATAACTCTAAACCTGACGCTAACCCTAACCCTAATTCCTAGCACTAATTCTTACTCTAAACCGAACCCTAACAACCCTAACCTAGCCCTACCATTTACCGTAAACCTAGCCTTAACCCTAACCTTGCCCAAACCCTAAACCTAAACCTATACCGACCTCTAACACCAACCTTAACCCTAATCTAACCTTAACCCTAACCCTGACTATTAACGGAAACTTCACCCTAAACCTAAGGCTAACTCCAACTCTAACGCTAACCATAACAATTACCATAACCCTCACCTTAAGTGTAAACCTAACCCTAACCCTCTCCCTAACCCTTAACCGTATCCCCAACCCTAAACATAATGTTATCTCCAAACTTATCCCTAAACCTAACCCTAATACGAACAGTAACCCTAATCTAACCCTAATCCTAATATTAACCCTAAACTCAATCCTACCCTACCATAAACCTAACCCTAACACCCTAAACTTAACGTCTAACACTATCTATACTCCTAAACCTATTTCTAACTTTCGCCCTTAACCTAAACTTCACACTAACCCTGAACCTAAACCTAACACTATCCCTAAACATAAGCCCTAACCCTAACCGAACCCTAAACCTAACCTTAACACTAACCTGAACATAAACCCAAACTCTAGCCCTAACCATAAAAATAACCTTAACCCTAACCTAAACTTCATCCAAACCCTAACCCTAACCTTCAACCTAAACCCAACCCAAACCCTTACCTTAAACCTAACCCTAACCATAACGCTAGTCCCTCTCTAACCCTAAATTTAACCCTTACAACAGCTCTGAAACTAAACCTAAACAGAATCCTGATCCTAACCCTAATTCTAACCTTGACCCTAAATAGAACACTAACTCTACTCCTAAACCTGGATATAAAGCTAACTCTTATCCTACACCTAACCCTAACTCTGAATCTAAACCTAACTCTAACTCTAACCCTAATCATAACACTTACCCTAAACCCTCACCTTAGCTGTAAAACTAACCGTAACCCTCACTCTAACTCCTAACAGTATCCTTCAACCCTAACCCTAATGCTAACCCTAGCCCTAAGCAGAACACTAACCTGAAACCCCTGAGCCCTAACGATAACACTAACCCTAACCCAAACCCTAAGACCAAAGCCTAACCCAAACATTAACCCTAACTCTAACTCTAACCCAAAAACTAATTAGAAACCTAACCCTAACCCTAACCCTAACCCTAACCCTAACCCTAACCCTAACCCTAACCCTAAACTAAACCTAACCATGACCGGAACCACAATGCCTAACCTGTACCCTCACTCAAACCCTAACCCTAAACTACACCTCTAACCTCTGACACCTTACCATAACCATAATCCTAAACCTACCCAACCCTAACCCTAAATCTAACCCTCACCCCAACCACAATGCCTAACACAAATCGTAACCCTAACTCTTATACCTAAGTCTAACCTAAAATCTAACCCTAACCCTAAAGCTAAACAAAACCCGGAAACTTAGCTCTAACCCTAAACACAACCTTAACACTAACCTAAAAACAAACCCAAACCTTAGCCATAACCCTAACCCTCAACCTCTCTTAAACTTCACCCTATCCCTACCCTAAAGCTAACCCTAACTTTAACCCTAACCTTAACCTTGGCCCACTTGTGACCCTAAACATAACCCTTAGTATATCTCTGACCCTAACCCTCGCCCTAAACCTAATCCTAATCCTAACACTGACCCTAACACTAACCTAACCTTAACCTAACTTGAAGCCTATCATAAACTTAAACCTAACCCTAACCCCTAACCCTAACTCTAACCCTAACCCTAGCCCTAACCCTAACCCTAATCCTAACACTTACCCAAAACCCTCACCTTAACTGTAATCGTAACTCTAAATCTAACCATAACCCTAAACTTGACCCTAAGTACAACCCTATCCTAAACCTAACTGAAACACTAACCCCTAACCCTAACTCTAACCCAAATCCTTAGCCTAAACCTAATCGAAACCCTTAACATAACCTTAACCAGTAAATATAACTCAAACCCTTACCCTAAGCCGAACCCTCACCCTTAACCAAAATTTCACACTAACCATAACCCTAAACCTACCCTAACTTCATTCAAACCCTAACCCTAACCAAAATTAACACTAATACTAAACATAACCCTAAACCTCAACCTGAACCTAACCTAACCCTGACCCGAACCTGAACCCTAACCGCAACCCTAAACCTCATGCTTAACATAAACTTCACCCTAACACTAACCCTAAAACTAAACGTAACACTAAATCTCCCCCAACCCTGACCCTAGCCCTAAACCTAACCATAAACCTAACCCAAAACTTAACTCTAACCCTGACCCCAAATCTAACTCTAACCCTATTCCTAACGCTAAAACTTTCTCTACACACTCAGCTTCAATGGAAACCCAGCAATAACCCTCACCCTAACATCAAAACCTAACCCCAAACCTTAACCTAACCCTATCCCTAACCTTCACGTAGTCCTAAACTGAACAACACTTAACCCTAACACTTAACCTAACCCTAAATCGAAACCTAACCTTAACCCTAAACTTCATCCTAAACTTAACCCTAACCCTAACCACTAACTCTAACCCTCAGCTCAACTCTCACCCTTAACTTCAACTTCACCCTAAACCTAACCCTAAACCAAAACCTAACCCTAACCCTAAACCTAACCCTATACCTGACCCTAATATTTACCCAAACACCTAAACCTAACCCTAACACTAAACCTACCCCTAAAGCTACCCCTAACCTTAACTCAAACACCAAACCCTAACCCTTACCCTAACCCTCATCCTTGACCTCATTTTACCCAAAACCTAAGCCGAACCCTAAACCTAAAACTAAACCAAACCGTAAACAATCCCCTAAATCTAGGCCTAACCCTAAACCTAACCCTAACTCTACCCCTAACCGTAACACCGTAAAACATCAGCTTAATTGTGAACCTAACACTAACACTCACACGATCCCCTAACCCTTTTCCTAACCCTAACGCTATCCTTCATCCTAGCCCTATCACTTACCTAAACCTGACTCTTCCTCTAACCCTAAACTTAACCCTAACCTTAACTCTGCCTTAAACTTAACCCTAAACCTAACAATAACTCTAAACCTGACGCTAACCCTAACCCTAATTCCTAGCACTAATTCTTACTCTAAACCTAACCCTAACAACCCTAACCTAGCCCTACCATTTACCGTAAACCTAGCCTTAACCCTAACCTTGCCCAAACCCTAAACCTAAACCTATACCGACCTCTAACACCAAACTTAACCCTAATCTAACCTTAACCCTAACCCTGACTATTAACGGAAACTTCACCCTAAACCTAAGGCTAACTCCAACTCTAACGCTAACCATAACAATTACCATAACCCTCACCTTAAGTGTAAACCTAACCCTAACCCTCTCCCTACCCCTTAACCGTATCCCCAACCCTAAACATAATGTTATCTCCAAACTTATCCCTAAACCTAACCCTAATACGAACAGTAACCCCAATCTAACCCTAATCCTAATATTAACCCTAAACTCAATCCTACCCTACCATAAACCTAACCCTAACACCCTAAACTTAACGTCTAACACTATCTATACTCCTAAACCTATTTCTAACTTTCGCCCTTAACCTAAACTTCACACTAACCCTGAACCTAAACCTAACGCTAACCCTAAACATAAGCCCTAACCCTAACCGAACCCTAAACCTAACCTTAACACTAACCTGAACATAAACCCAAACTCTAGCCCTAACCATAAAAATAACCTTAACCCTAACCTAAACTTCATCCAAACCCTAACCCTAACCTTCAACCTAAACCCAACCCAAACCCTTACCTTAAACCTAACCCTAACCATAACGCTAGTCCCTCTCTAACCCTAAATTTAACCCTTACAACAGCTCTGAAACTAAACCTAAACAGAATCCTGATCCTAACCCTAATTCTAACCTTGACCCTAAATAGAACACTAACTCTACTCCTAAACCTGGATATAAAGCTAACTCTTATCCTACACTTAACCCTAACTCTGAATCTAAACCTAACTCTAACTCTAACCCTAATCATAACACTTACCCTAAACCCTCACCTTAGCTGTAAAACTAACCGTAACCCTCACTCTAATTCCTAACAGTATCCTTCAACCCTAACCCTAATGCTAACCCTAGCCCTAAGCAGAACACTATCCTGAAACCCCTAAGCCCTAACGATAACACTAACCCTAACCCAAACCCTAACCCCTAAGACCAAAGCCTAACCCAAACATTAACCCTAACTCTAACTCTAACCCGAAAACTAATTAGAAACCTAACCCTAACCCTAACCCTAACCCTAACCCTAATCCTAACCCTAACCCTAACCCTAACCCTAAACTAAACCTAACCATGACCGGAACCACAATGCCTAACCTGTACCCTCACTCAAACCCTAACCCTAAACTACACCTCTAACCTCTGACACCTTACCATAACCATAATCCTAAACCTACCCAACCCTAACCCTAAATCTAACCCTCACCCCAACCACAATGCCTAACACAAATCGTAATCCTAACTCTTATAGCTAAGTCTAACCTAAAATCTAACCCTAACCCTAAAGCTAAAGAAATCCCGGAAACTTAGCTCTAACCCTAAACACGACCTTAACACTAACCTAAAAACAAACCCAAACCTTTGCCATAACCCTAACCCTCAACCTCTCTTAAACTTCACCCTATCCCTAACCTAAAGCTAACCCTAACTTTAACCCTAACCTTAACCTTGGCCCACTTGTTACCCTAAACATAACCCTTAGTATATCTCTGACCCTAACCCTCGCCTAAACCTAATCCTAATCCTAACACTGACCCTAACACTAACCTAACCTTAAACTAACCTGAAGCCTATCATAAACTTAAACCTAACCCTAACCCCTAACCCTAACTCTAACCCTAACCCTAGCCCTAACCCTAACCCTAATCCTAACACTTACCCAAAACCCTCACCTTAACTGTAATCGTAACTCTAAATCTAACCATAACCCTAAACTTGACCCTAAGTACAACCCTATCCTAAACCTAACTGAAACACTAACCCCTAACCCTAACTCTAACCCAAATCCTTAGCCTAAACCTAATCGAAACCCTTAACATAACCTTAACCAGTAAATATAACTCAAACTCTTACCCTAAGCCGAACCCTCACCCTTAACCAAAATTTCACACTAACCATAACCCTAAACCTACCCTATCTTTATTCAAACCCTAACCCTAACCAAAATTAACACTAATACTAAACATAACCCTAAACCTCAACCTGAACCTAACCTAACCCTGACCCGAACCTGAACCCTAACCGCAACCCTAAACCTCATGCTTAACATAAACTTCACCCTAACACTAACCCTAAAACTAAACGTAACACTAAATCTCCCCCAACCCTGACCCTAGCCCTAAACCTAACCATAAACCTAACCCGAAACTTAACTCTAACCCTGACCCCAAATCTAACTCTAACCCTATTGCTAACGCTAAAACTTTCCCTACACACTCAGCTTCAATGGAAACCCAGCAATAACCCTCACCCTAACATCAAAACCTAACCCCAAACCTTAACCTAACCCTATCCCTAACCTTCACCTAGTCCTAAACTTAACAACACTTAACCCTAACACTTAACCTAAACCTAAATCGAAACCTAACCTTAACCCTAAACTTCATCCTAAACTTAACCCTAACCCTAACCACTAACTCTAACCCTCAGCTCAACTCTCACCCTTAACTTCAACTTCACCCTAAACCTAACCCTAAACCAAAACCTAACCCTAACCCTAAACCTAACCCTATACCTGACCCTAATATTTACCCAAACACCTAAACCTAACCCTAACACTAAACCTACCCCTAAAGCTACCCCTAACCTTAACTCAAACACCAAACCCTAACCCTTACCCTAACCCTCATCCTTGACCTCATTTTACCCAAAACCTAAGCCGAACCCTAAACCTAAAACTAAACCAAACCGTAAACAATCCCCTAAATCTAAGCCTAACCCTAAACCTAACCCTAACCCTACCCCTAACCGTAACACCGTAAAACATCAGCTTAATTGTGAACCTAACACTAACACTCACACGATCCCCTAACCCTTTTCCTAACCCTAACGCTATCCTTCATCCTAGCCCTAACACTTACCTAAACCTGACTCTTCCTCTAACCCTAAACTTAACCCTAACCTTAACTCTGCCTTAAACTTAACCCTAAACCTAACAATAACTCTAAACCTGACGCTAACCCTAACCCTAATTCCTAGCACTAATTCTTACTCTAAACCTAACCCTAACAACCCTAACCTAGCCCTACCATTTACCGTAAACCTAGCCTTAACCCTAACCTTGCCCAAACTCTAAACCTAAACCTACACCGACCTCTAACACCAACCTTAACCCTAATCTAACCTTAACCCTAACCCTGACTATTAACGGAAACTTCACCCTAAACCTAAGGCTAACTCCAACTCTAACGCTAACCATAACAATTACCATAACCCTCACCTTAAGTGTAAACCTAACCCTAATCCTCTCCCTAACCCTTAACCGTATCCCCAACCCTAAACATAATGTTATCTCCAAACTTATCCCTAAACCTAACCCTAATACGAACAGTAACCCTAATCTAACCCTAATCCTAATATAAACCCTAAACTCAACCCTACCCTACCATAAACCTAACCCTAACACCCTAAACTTAACGTCTAACACTATCTATACTCCTAAACCTATTTCTAACTTTCGCCCTTAACCTAAACTTCACACTAACCCTGAACCTAAACCTAACGCTAACCCTAAACATAAGCCCTAACCCTAACCGAACCCTAAACCTAACCTTAACACTAACCTGAACATAAACCCAAACTCTAGCCCTAACCATAAAAATAACCTTAACCCTAACCTAAACTTCATCCAAACCCTAACCCTAACCTTCAACCTAAACCCAACCCAAACCCTTACCTTAAACCTAACCCTAACCATAACGCTAGTCCCTCTCTAACCCTAAATTTAACCCATACAACAGCTCTGAAACTAAACCTAAACAGAATCCTGATCCTAACCCTAATTCTAACCTTGACCCTAAATAGAACACTAACTCTACTCCTAAACCTGGACATAAAGCTAACTCTTATCCTACACCTAACCTTAACCCTGAACCTAAACCTAACTCTAACTCTAACCCTAATCATAACAGTTACCCTAAACCCTCACCTTAGATGTAAAACTAACCGTAACCCTCACTCTAACTCCTAACAGTATCCTTCAACCCTAACCCTAATGCTAACCCTAGCCCTAAGCAGAACACTAACCTGAAACCCCTAAGCCATAACAATAAGACTAACCCTAACCCAAACCCTAACCCCTAAGACCAAAGCCTAACCCAAACATTAACCCAAACTCTAACTCTAACCCGAAAACTAAGTAGAAACCTAACCCTAACCCTAACCCTAACCCTAACCCTAACCCTAACCCTAACCCTAACCCTAACCCTAAACTAAACCTAACCATGACCGGAACCACAATGCCTAACCTGTACCCTCACTCAAACCCTAACCCTAAACTACACCTCTAACCTCTGACACCTTACCATAACCATAATCCTAAACCTACCCAACCCTAACCCTAAATCTAATCCTCACCCCAACCACAATGCCTAACACAAATCGTAACCCTAGCTGTTATACCTAAGTCTAACCTAAAATCTAACCCTAACTCTAAAGCTAAACAAAACCCGGAAACTTAGCTCTAACCCTAAACACAACCTTAACACTAACCTAAAAACAAACCCAAACCTTAGCCATAACCCTAAACCTCAACCTCTCTTAAACTTCACCCTATCCCTAACCTAAAGCTAACCCTAGCTTTAACCCTAACCTTAACCTTGGCCCACTTGTGACCCTAAACATAACCCTTAGTATATCTCTGACCCTAACCCTCGCCCTGAACCCAATCCTAATCCTAACACTGACCCTAACACTAACCTAACCTTAACCTAACTTGAAGCCTATCATGAACTTAAACCTAACCCTAACCCCTAACTCTAACTCTAACCCTAACCCTAGCCCTAACCCTAACCCTAATCCTAACACTTACCCAAAACCCTCACCTTAACTGTAATCGTAACTCTAAATCTAACCATAACCCTAAACTTGACCCTAAGTACAACCTTATCCTAAACCTAACTGAAACACTAACTCCTAACCCTAACTCTAACCCAAATCCTTAGCCTAAACCTAATCGAAACCCTTAACATAACCTTAACCAGTAAATATAACTCAAACCCTTACCCTAAGCCGAACCCTCACCCTTAACCAAAATTTCACACTAACCATAACCCTAAACCTACCCTAACTTCATTCAAACCCTAACCCTAACCAAAATTAACACTAATACTAAACATAACCCTAAACCTCAACCTGAACCTAACCTAACCCTGACCCGAACCTGAACCCTAACCGCAACCCTAAACCTCATGCTTAACATAAACTTCACCCTAACACTAACCCTAAAACTAAACGTAACACTAAATCTCCCCCAACCCTGACCCTAGCCCTAAACCTAACCATAAACCTAACCCGAAACTTAACTCTAACCCTGACCCCAAATCTAACTCTAACCCTATTCCTAACGCTAAAACTTTCCCTACACACTCAGCTTCAATGGAAACCCAGCAATAACCCTCACCCTAACATCAAAACCTAACCCCAAACCTTAACCTAACCCTATCCCTAACCTTCACCTAGTCCTAAACTTAACAACACTTAACCCTAACACTTAACCTAACCCTAAATCGAAACCTAACCTTAACCCTAAACTTCATCCTAAACTTAACCCTAACCCTAACCACTAACTCTAACCCTCAGCTCAACTCTCACCCTTAACTTCAACTTCACCCTAAACCTAACCCTAAACCAAAACCTAACCCTAACCCTAAACCTAACCCTATACCTGACCCTAATATTTACCCAAACACCTAAACCTAACCCTAACACTAAACCTACCCCTAAAGCTACCCCTAACCTTAACTCAAACACCAAACCCTAACCCTTACCCTAACCCTTATCCTTGACCTCATTTAACCCAAAACCTAAGCCGAACCCTAAACCTAAAACTAAACCAAACCGTAAACAATCCCCTAAATCTAAGCCTAACCCTAAACCTAACCCTAACCCTACCCCTAACCGTAACACCGTAAAACATCAGCTTAATTGTGAACCTAACACTAACACTCACACGATCCCCTAACCCTTTTCCTAACCCTAACGCTATCCTTCATCCTAGCCCTAACACTTACCTAAACCTGACTCTTCCTCTAACCCTAAACTTAACCCTAACCTTAACTCTGCCTTAAACTTAACCCTAAACCTAACAATAACTCTAAACCTGACGCTAACCCTAACCCTAATTCCTAGCACTAATTCTTACTCTAAACCTAACCCTAACAACCCTAACCTAGCCCTACCATTTACCGTAAACCTAGCCTTAACCCTAACCTTGCCCAAACTCTAAACCTAAACCTACACCGACCTCTAACACCAACCTTAACCCTAATCTAACCTTAACCCTAACCCTGACTATTAACGGAAACTTCACCCTAAACCTAAGGCTAACTCCAACTCTAACGCTAACCATAACAATTACCATAACCCTCACCTTAAGTGTAAACCTAACCCTAATCCTCTCCCTAACCCTTAACCGTATCCCCAACCCTAAACATAATGTTATCTCCAAACTTATCCCTAAACCTAACCCTAATACGAACAGTAACCCTAATCTAACCCTAATCCTAATATAAACCCTAAACTCAACCCTACCCTACCATAAACCTAACCCTAACACCCTAAACTTAACGTCTAACACTATCTATACTCCTAAACCTATTTCTAACTTTCGCCCTTAACCTAAACTTCACACTAACCCTGAACCTAAACCTAACGCTAACCCTAAACATAAGCCCTAACCCTAACCGAACCCTAAACCTAACCTTAACACTAACCTGAACATAAACCCAAACTCTAGCCCTAACCATAAAAATAACCTTAACCCTAACCTAAACTTCATCCAAACCCTAACCCTAACCTTCAACCTAAACCCAACCCAAACCCTTACCTTAAACCTAACCCTAACCATAACGCTAGTCCCTCTCTAACCCTAAATTTAACCCATACAACAGCTCTGAAACTAAACCTAAACAGAATCCTGATCCTAACCCTAATTCTAACCTTGACCCTAAATAGAACACTAACTCTACTCCTAAACCTGGACATAAAGCTAACTCTTATCCTACACCTAACCTTAACCCTGAACCTAAACCTAACTCTAACTCTAACCCTAATCATAACAGTTACCCTAAACCCTCACCTTAGATGTAAAACTAACCGTAACCCTCACTCTAACTCCTAACAGTATCCTTCAACCCTAACCCTAATGCTAACCCTAGCCCTAAGCAGAACACTAACCTGAAACCCCTAAGCCATAACAATAAGACTAACCCTAACCCAAACCCTAACCCCTAAGACCAAAGCCTAACCCAAACATTAACCCAAACTCTAACTCTAACCCGAAAACTAAGTAGAAACCTAACCCTAACCCTAACCCTAACCCTAACCCTAACCCTAACCCTAACCCTAACCCTAACCCTAACCCTAAACTAAACCTAACCATGACCGGAACCACAATGCCTAACCTGTACCCTCACTCAAACCCTAACCCTAAACTACACCTCTAACCTCTGACACCTTACCATAACCATAATCCTAAACCTACCCAACCCTAACCCTAAATCTAATCCTCACCCCAACCACAATGCCTAACACAAATCGTAACCCTAGCTGTTATACCTAAGTCTAACCTAAAATCTAACCCTAACTCTAAAGCTAAACAAAACCCGGAAACTTAGCTCTAACCCTAAACACAACCTTAACACTAACCTAAAAACAAACCCAAACCTTAGCCATAACCCTAACCCTCAACCTCTCTTAAACTTCACCCTATCCCTAACCTAAAGCTAAACCTAGCTTTAACCCTAACCTTAACCTTGGCCCACTTGTGACCCTAAACATAACCCTTAGTATATCTCTGACCCTAACCCTCGCCCTGAACCCAATCCTAATCCTAACACTGACCCTAACACTAACCTAACCTTAACCTAACTTGAAGCCTATCATGAACTTAAACCTAACCCTAACCCCTAACTCTAACTCTAACCCTAACCCTAGCCCTAACCCTAACCCTAATCCTAACACTTACCCAAAACCCTCACCTTAACTGTAATCGTAACTCTAAATCTAACCATAACCCTAAACTTGACCCTAAGTACAACCTTATCCTAAACCTAACTGAAACACTAACTCCTAACCCTAACTCTAACCCAAATCCTTAGCCTAAACCTAATCGAAACCCTTAACATAACCTTAACCAGTAAATATAACTCAAACCCTTACCCTAAGCCGAACCCTCACCCTTAACCAAAATTTCACACTAACCATAACCCTAAACCTACCCTAACTTCATTCAAACCCTAACCCTAACCAAAATTAACACTAATACTAAACATAACCCTAAACCTCAACCTGAACCTAACCTAACCCTGACCCGAACCTGAACCCTAACCGCAACCCTAAACCTCATGCTTAACATAAACTTCACCCTAACACTAACCCTAAAACTAAACGTAACACTAAATCTCCCCCAACCCTGACCCTAGCCCTAAACCTAACCATAAACCTAACCCGAAACTTAACTCTAACCCTGACCCCAAATCTAACTCTAACCCTATTCCTAACGCTAAAACTTTCCCTACACACTCAGCTTCAATGGAAACCCAGCAATAACCCTCACCCTAACATCAAAACCTAACCCCAAACCTTAACCTAACCCTATCCCTAACCTTCACCTAGTCCTAAACTTAACAACACTTAACCCTAACACTTAACCTAACCCTAAATCGAAACCTAACCTTAACCCTAAACTTCATCCTAAACTTAACCCTAACCCTAACCACTAACTCTAACCCTCAGCTCAACTCTCACCCTTAACTTCAACTTCACCCTAAACCTAACCCTAAACCAAAACCTAACCCTAACCCTAAACCTAACCCTATACCTGACCCTAATATTTACCCAAACACCTAAACCTAACCCTAACACTAAACCTACCCCTAAAGCTACCCCTAACCTTAACTCAAACACCAAACCCTAACCCTTACCCTAACCCTTATCCTTGACCTCATTTAACCCAAAACCTAAGCCGAACCCTAAACCTAAAACTAAACCAATCCGTAAACAATCCCCTAAATCTAAGCCTAACCCTAAACCTAACCCTAACCCTACCCCTAACCGTAAAACCGTAAAACATCAGCTTAATTGTGAACCTAACACTAACACTCACACGATCCCCTAACCCTTTTCCTAACCCTAACGCTATCCTTCATCCTAGCCCTAACACTTACCTAAACCTGACTCTTCCTCTAACCCTAAACTTAACCCTAACCTTAACTCTGCCTTAAACTTAACCCTAAACCTAACAATAACTCTAAACCTGACGCTAACCCTAACCCTAATTCCTAGCACTAATTCTTACTCTAAACCTAACCCTAACAACCCTAACCTAGCCCTACCATTTACCGTAAACCTAGCCTTAACCCTAACCTTGCCCAAACCCTAAACCTAAACCTACACCGACCTCTAACACCAACCTTAACCCTAATCTAACCTTAACCCTAACCCTGACTATTAACGGAAACTTCACCCTAAACCTAAGGCTAACTCCAACTCTAACGCTAACTATATCAATTACCATAACCCTCACCTTAAGTGTAAACCTAACCCTAACCCTCTCCCTAACCCTTAACCGTATCCCCAACCCTAAACATAATGTTATCTCCAAACTTATCCCTAAACCTAACCCTAATACGAACAGTAACCCTAATCTAACCCTAATCCTAATATTAACCCTAAACTCAACCCTACCCTACCATAAACCTAACCCTAACACCCTAAACTTAACGTCTAACACTATCTATACTCCTAAACCTATTTCTAACTTTCGCCCTTAACCTAAACTTCACACTAACCCTGAACCTAAACCTAACGCTAACCCTAAACATAAGCCCTAACCCTAACCGAACCCTAAACCTAACCTTAACACTAACCTGAACATAAACCCAAACTCTAGCCCTAACCATAAAAATAACCTTAACCCTAACCTAAACTTCATCCAAACCCTAACCCTAACCTTCAACCTAAACCCAACCCAAACCCTTACCTTAAACCTAACCCTAACCATAACGCTAGTCCCTCTCTAACCCTAAATTTAACCCTTACAACAGCTCTGAAACTAAACCTAAACAGAATCCTGATCCTAACCCTAATTCTAACCTTGACCCTAAATAGAACACTAACTCTACTCCTAAACCCGGATATAAAGCTAACTCTTATCCTACACCTAACCCTAACTCTGAATCTAAACCTAACTCTAACTCTAACCCTAATCATAACACTTACCCTAAACCCTCACCTTAGCTGTAAAACTAACCGTAACCCTCACTCTAACTCCTAACAGTATCCTTCAACCCTAACCCTAATGCTAACCCTAGCCCTCAGCAGAACACTAACCTGAAACCCCTGAGCCCTAACGATAACACTAACCCTAACCCAAACCCTAACCCCTAAGACCAAAGCCTAACCCAAACATTAACCCTAACTCTAACTCTAACCCGAAAACTAATTAGAAACCTAACCCTAACCCTAACCCTAACCCTAACCCTAAAACTAACCCTAAACTAAACCTAACCATGACCCGAACCACAATGCCTAACCTGTACCCTCACTCAAACCCTAACCCTAAACTACACCTCTAACCTCTGACACCTTACCATAACCATAATCCTAAACCTACCCAACCCTAACCCTAAATCTAACCCTCACCCCAACCACAATGCCTAACTCAAATCGTAACCCTAACTCTTATACCTAAGTCTAACCTAAAATCTAACCCTAACTCTAAAGCTAAACAAAACCCGGAAACTTAGCTGTAGCCCTAAACACAACCTTAACAATAACCTAAAAACAAACCCAAACCTTAGCCATAACCCTAACCCTCAAGCTATCTTAAACTTTACCCTATCCCTAACCTAAAGCTAACCCTAACTTTAACCCTAACCTTAACCTTGGCCCACTTGTGACCCTAAACATAACCCTTAGTATATCTCTGACCCTAACCCTCGCCTAAACCTAATCCTAATCCTAACACTGACCCTAACACTAACCTAACCTTAACCTAACTTGAAGCCTATCATAAACTTAAACCTAACCCTAACCCCAACCCTAACTCTAACCCTAACCCTAGCCCTAACCCTAACCCTAATCCTAACACCCAAAACCCTCACCTTAACTGTAATCGTAACTCTAAATCTAACCATAACCCTAAACTTGACCCTAAGTACAACCCTATCCTAAACCTAACTGAAACACTAACCCCTAACCCTAACTCTAACCCAAATCCTTAGCCTAAACCTAATCGAAACCCTTAACATAACCTTAACCAGTAAATATAACTCAAACCCTTACCCTAAGCCGAACCCTCACCCTTAACCAAAATTTCACACTAACCATAACCCTAAACCTACCCTAACTTCATTCAAACCCTAACCCTAACCAAAATTAACACTAATACTAAACATAACCCTAAACCTCAACCTGAACCTAACCTAACCCTGACCCGAACCTGAACCCTAACCGCAACCCTAAACCTCATGCTTAACATAAACTTCACCCTAACACTAACCCTAAAACTAAACGTAACACTAAATCTCCCCCAACCCTGACCCTAGCCCTAAACCTAACCATAAACCTAACCCGAAACTTAACTCTAACCCTGACCCCAAATCTAACTCTAACCCTATTCCTAACGCTAAAACTTACCCTACACACTCAGCTTCAATGGAAACCCAGCAATAACCCTCACCCTAAAATCAAAACCTAACCCCAAACCTTAACCTAACCCTATCCCTAACCTTCACCTAGTCCTAAACTTAACAACACTTAACCCTAACACTTAACCTAACCCTAAATCGAAACCTAACCTTAACCCTAAACTTCATCCTAAACTTAACCCTAACCCTAACCACTAACTCTAACCCTCAGCTCAACTCTCACCCTGAACTTCAACTTCACCCTAAACCTAACCCTAAACCAAAACCTAACCCTAACCCTAAACCTAACCCTATACCTCACCCTAATATTTACCCAAACACCTAAACCTAACCCTAACACTAAACCTACCCCTAAAGCTACCCCTAACCTTAACTCAAACACCAAACCCTAACCCTTACCCTAACCCTCATCCTTGACCTCATTTTACCCAAAACCTAAGCCGAACCCTAAACCTAAAACTAAACCAAACCGTAAACAATCCCCTAAATCTAGGCCTAACCCTAAACCTAACCCTAACCCTACCCCTAACCGTAACACCGTAAAACATCAGCTTAATTGTGAACCGAACACTAACACTCACACGATCTCCTAAACCTTTTCCTACCCCTAACGCTCTCCTTCATCCTAGCCCTAACACATACCTAAACCTGACTCTTCCTCTAACCCTAAAATTAACCCTAAACTTAACTCCGCCTTAAACTTAACCCTAAACCTAACAATAACTCTAAACCTGACGCTAACTCTAACCCTAATTCCTAGCACTAATTCTTACTCTGAACCTAACCCTAACAACCCTAACCTAGCCCTACCATTTACCGTAAACCTAGCCTTAACCCTAACCTTGCCCAAACCCTAAACCTAAACCTATACCGACATCTAACACCAACCTTAACCCTAATCTAACCTTAACCCTAACCCTGACTATTAACGGAAACTTCACCCTAAACCTAAGGCTAACTCCAACTCTAACGCTAACCATAACAATTACCATAACCCTCACCTTAAGTGTAAACCTAACCCTAACCCTCTCCGTAACCCTTAACCGTATCCCCAACCCTAAACATAATGTTATCTCCAAACTTATCCCTAAACCTAACCCTAATACGAACAGTAACCCTAATCTAACCCTAATCCTAATATTATCCCTAAACTCAACCCTACCCTAACCGTAAACCTAACCCTAACACCGTAAACTTAACGTCTAACACTATCTATACTCCTAAACCTATTTCTAACTTTCGCCCTTAACCTAAACTTCACACTAACCCTGAACCTAAACCTAACGCTAACCCTAAACATAAGCCCTAACCCTAACCGAACCCTAAACCTAACCTTAACACTAACCTGAACTCAAACCCAAACTCTAACCCTAACCATAAAAATAACCTTAACCCTAACCTAAACTTCATCCAAACCCTAACCCTAACCTTCAACCTAAACCCAACCCAAACCCTTACCTTAAACCTAACCCTAACCATAACGCTAGTCCCTCTCTAACCCTAAATTTAACCCTTACAACAGCTCTGAAACTAAACCTAAACAGAATCCTGATCCTAACCCTAATTCTAACCTTGACCCTAAATAGAACACTAACTCTAATCCTAAACCTGGACATAAAGCTAACTCTTATCCCACACCTAACCCTAACTCTGAATCTAAACCTAACTCTAACTCTAACCCTAATCATAACACTTACCCTAAACCCTCACCTTAGATGTAAAACTAACCGTAACCCTCACTCTAACTCCTAACAGTATCCTTCAACCCTAACCCTAATGCTAACCCTAGCCCTAAGCAGAACACTAACCTGAAACCCCTAAGCCCTAACGATAACACTAACCCTAACCCAAACCCTAACCCCTAAGACCAAAGCCTAACCCAAACATTAACCCTAACTCTAACTCTAACCCGAAAACTAATTAGAAACCTAACCCTAACCCTAACCCTACCCTAACCCTAACCCTAACCCTAACCCTAACCCTAAACTAAACCTAACCATGACCGGAACCACAATGCCTAACCTGTACCCTCACTCAAACCCTAACCCTAAACTACACCTCTAACCTCTGACACCTTACCATAACCATAATCCTAAACCTACCCAACCATAACCCTAAATCTAACCCTCACCCCAACCACAATGCCTAACACAAATCGTAACCCTAACTCTTATACCTAAGTCTAACCTAAAATCTAACCCTAACCCTAAAGCTAAACAAAACCCGGAAACTTAGCTCTAACCCTAAACACAACCTTAACACTAACCTAAAAACAAACCCAAACCTTAGCCATAACCCTAACCCTCAACCTATCTTAAACTTCACCCTATCCCTAACCTAAAGCTAACCCTAACTTTAACCCTAACCTTAACCTTGGCCCACTTGTGACCCTAAACATAACCCTTAGTATATCTCTGACCCTAACCCTCGCCCTAAACCTAATCCTAATCCTAACACTGACCCTAACACTAACCTAACCTTAACCTAACTTTAAGCCTATCATAAACTTAAACCTAACCCTAACCCCTAACCCTAACTCTAACCCTAACCCTAGCACTAACCCTAACCCTAATCCTAACACTTACCCAAAACCCTCACCTTAACTGTAATCGTAACTCTAAATCTAACCGTAACCCTAAACTTCACCCTAAGTACAACCCTATCCTAAACCTAACTGAAACACTAACCCCTAACCCTAACTCTAACCCAAATCCTTAGCCTAAACCTAATCAAAACCCTTAACATAACCTTAACCAGTAAATATAACTCAAACCCTTACCCTAAGCCGAACCCTCACCCTTAACCAAAATTTCACACTAACCATAACCCTAAACCTACCCTAACTTCATTCAAACCCTAACCCTAACCAAAATTAACACTAATACTAAACATAACCCTAAACCTCAACCTGAACCTAACCTAACCCTGACCCGAACCTGAACCCTAACCGCAACCCTAAACCTCATGCTTAACATAAACTTCACCCTAACACTAACCCTAAAACTAAACGTAACACTAAATCTCCCCCAACCCTGACCCTAGCCCTAAACCTAACCATAAACCTAACCCGAAACTTAACTCTAACCCTGACCCCAAATCTAACTCTAACCCTATTCCTAACGCTAAAACTTACCCTACACACTCAGCTTCAATGGAAACCCAGCAATAACCCTCACCCTAAAATCAAAACCTAACCCCAAACCTTAACCTAACCCTATCCCTAACCTTCACCTAGTCCTAAACTTAACAACACTTAACCCTAACACTTAACCTAACCCTAAATCGAAACCTAACCTTAACCCTAAACTTCATCCTAAACTTAACCCTAACCCTAACCACTAACTCTAACCCTCAGCTCAACTCTCACCCTTAACTTCAACTTCACCCTAAACCTAACCCTAAACCAAAACCTAACCCTAACCCTAAACCTAACCCTATACCTGACCCTAATATTTACCCAAACACCTAAACCTAACCCTAACACTAAACCTACCCCTAAAGCTACCCCTAACCTTAACTCAAACACCAAACCCTAACCCTTACCCTAACCCTCATCCTTGACCTCATTTTACCCAAAACCTAAGCCGAACCCTAAACCTAAAACTAAACCAAACCGTAAACAATCCCCTAAATCTAGGCCTAACCCTAAACCTAACCCTAACACTACCCCTAACCGTAACACCGTAAAACATCAGCTTAATTGTGAACCGAACACTAACACTCACACGATCTCCTAAACCTTTTCCTACCCCTAACGCTCTCCTTCATCCTAGCCCTAACACATACCTAAACCTGACTCTTCCTCTAACCCTAAAATTAACCCTAAACTTAACTCCGCCTTAAACTTAACCCTAAACCTAACAATAACTCTAAACCTGACGCTAACCCTAACCCTAATTCCTAGCACTAATTCTTACTCTAAACCTAACCCTAACAACCCTAACCTAGCCCTACCATTTACCGTAAACCTAGCCTTAACCCTAACCTTGCCCAAACCCTAAACCTAAACCTATACCGACCTCTAACACCAACCTTAACCCTAATCTAACCTTAACCCTAACCCTGACTATTAACGGAAACTTCACCCTAAACCTAAGGCTAACTCCAACTCTAACGCTAACCATAACAATTACCATAACCCTCACCTTAAGTGTAAACCTAACCCTAACCCTCTCCGTAACCCTTAACCGTATCCCCAACCCTAAACATAATGTTATCTCCAAACTTATCCCTAAACCTAACCCTAATACGAACAGTAACCCTAATCTAACCCTAATCCTAATATTATCCCTAAACTCAACTCTACCCTAACCATAAACCTAACCCTAACACCGTAAACTTAACGTCTAACACTATCTATACTCCTAAACCTATTTCTAACTTTCGCCCTTAACCTAAACTTCACACTAACCCTGAACCTAAACCTAACGCTAACCCTAAACATAAGCCCTAACCCTAACCGAACCCTAAACCTAACCTTAACACTAACCTGAACTCAAACCCAAACTCTAACCCTAACCATAAAAATAACCTTAACCCTAACCTAAACTTCATCCAAACCCTAACCCTAACCTTCAACCTAAACCCAACCCAAACCCTTACCTTAAACCTAACCCTAACCATAACGCTAGTCCCTCTCTAACCCTAAATTTAACCCTTACAACAGCTCTGAAACTAAACCTAAACAGAATCCTGATCCTAACCCTAATTCTAACCTTGACCCTAAATAGAACACTAACTCTAATCCTAAACCTGGACATAAAGCTAACTCTTATCCTACACCTAACCCTAACTCTGAATCTAAACCTAACTCTAACTCTAACCCTAATCATAACACTTACCCTAAACCCTCACCTTAGATGTAAAACTAACCGTAACCCTCACTCTAACTCCTAACAGTATCCTTCAACCCTAACCCTAATGCTAACCCTAGCCCTAAGCAGAACACTAACCTGAAACCCCTAAGCCCTAACGATAACACTAACCCTAACCCAAACCCTAACCCCTAAGACCAAAGCCTAACCCAAACATTAACCCTAACTCTAACTCTAACCCGAAAACTAATTAGAAACCTAACCCTAACCCTAACCCTACCCTAACCCTAACCCTAACCCTAACCCTAACCCTAACCCTAAACTAAACCTAACCATGACCGGAACCACAATGCCTAACCTGTACCCTCACTCAAACCCTAACCCTAAACTACACCTCTAACCTCTGACACCTTACCATAACCATAATCCTAAACCTACCCAACCATAACCCTAAATCTAACCCTCACCCCAACCACAATGCCTAACACAAATCGTAACCCTAACTCTTATACCTAAGTCTAACCTAAAATCTAACCCTAACCCTAAAGCTAAACAAAACCCGGAAACTTAGCTCTAACCCTAAACACAACCTTAACACTAACCTAAAAACAAACCCAAACCTTAGCCATAACCCTAACCCTCAACCTCTCTTAAACTTCACCCTATCCCTAACCTAAAGCTAACCCTAACTTTAACCCTAACCTTAACCTTGGCCCACTTGTGACCCTAAACATAACCCTTAGTATATCTCTGACCCTAACCCTCGCCCTAAACCTAATCCTAATCCTAACACTGACCCTAACACTAACCTAACCTTAACCTAACTTTAAGCCTATCATAAACTTAAACCTAACCCTAACCCCTAACCCTAACTCTAACCCTAACCCTAGCCCTAACCCTAACCCTAATCCTAACACTTACCCAAAACCCTCACCTTAACTGTAATCGTAACTCTAAATCTAACCGTAACCCTAAACTTCACCCTAAGTACAACCCTATCCTAAACCTAACTGAAACACTAACCCCTAACCCTAACTCTAACCCAAATCCTTAGCCTAAACCTAATCAAAACCCTTAACATAACCTTAACCAGTAAATATAACTCAAACCCTTACCCTAAGCCGAACCCTCACCCTTAACCAAAATTTCACACTAACCATAACCCTAAAACTACCCTAACTTCATTCAAACCCTAACCCTAACCAAAATTAACACTAATACTAAACATAACCCTAAACCTCAACCTGAACCTAACCTAACCCTGACCCGAACCTGAACCCTAACCGCAACCCTAAACCTCATGCTTAACATAAACTTCACCCTAACACTAACCCTAAAACTAAACGTAACACTAAATCTCCCCCAACCCTGACCCTAGCCCTAAACCTAACCATAAACCTAACCCGAAACTTAACTCTAACCCTGACCCCAAATCTAACTCTAACCCTATTCCCAACGCTAAAACTTACCCTACACACTCAGCTTCAATGGAAACCCAGCAATAACCCTCACCCTAAAATCAAAACCTAACCCCAAACCTTAACCTAACCCTATCCCTAACCTTCACCTAGTCCTAAACTTAACAAGACTTAACCCTAACACTTAACCTAACCCTAAATCGAAACCTAACCTTAACCCTAAACTTCATCCTAAACTTAACCCTAACCCTAACCACTAACTCTAACCCTCAGCTCAACTCTCACCCTTAACTTCAACTTCACCCTAAACCTAACCCTAAACCAAAACCTAACCCTAACCCTAAACCTAACCCTATACCTGACCCTAATATTTACCCAAACACCTAAACCTAACCCTAACACTAAACCTACCCCTAAAGCTACCCCTAACCTTAACTCAAACACCAAACCCTAACCCTTACCCTAACCCTCATCCTTGACCTCATTTTACCCAAAACCTAAGCCGAACCCTAAACCTAAAACTAAACCAAACCGTAAACAATCCCCTAAATCTAGGCCTAACCCTAAACCTAACCCTAACACTACCCCTAACCGTAACACCGTAAAACATCAGCTTAATTGTGAACCGAACACTAACACTCACACGATCTCCTAAACCTTTTCCTACCCCTAACGCTCTCCTTCATCCTAGCCCTAACACATACCTAAACCTGACTCTTCCTCTAACCCTAAAATTAACCCTAAACTTAACTCCGCCTTAAACTTAACCCTAAACCTAACAATAACTCTAAACCTGACGCTAACCCTAACCCTAATTCCTAGCACTAATTCTTACTCTAAACCTAACCCTAACAACCCTAACCTAGCCCTACCATTTACCGTAAACCTAGCCTTAACCCTAACCTTGCCCAAACCCTAAACCTAAACCTATACCGACCTCTAACACCAACCTTAACCCTAATCTAACCTTAACCCTAACCCTGACTATTAACGGAAACTTCACCCTAAACCTAAGGCTAACTCCAACTCTAACGCTAACCATAACAATTACCATAACCCTCACCTTAAGTGTAAACCTAACCCTAACCCTCTCCGTAACCCTTAACCGTATCCCCAACCCTAAACATAATGTTATCTCCAAACTTATCCCTAAACCTAACCCTAATACGAACAGTAACCCTAATCTAACCCTAATCCTAATATTATCCCTAAACTCAACTCTACCCTAACCATAAACCTAACCCTAACACCGTAAACTTAACGTCTAACACTATCTATACTCCTAAACCTATTTCTAACTTTCGCCCTTAACCTAAACTTCACACTAACCCTGAACCTAAACCTAACGCTAACCCTAAACATAAGCCCTAACCCTAACCGAACCCTAAACCTAACCTTAACACTAACCTGAACTCAAACCCAAACTCTAACCCTAACCATAAAAATAACCTTAACCCTAACCTAAACTTCATCCAAACCCTAACCCTAACCTTCAACCTAAACCCAACCCAAACCCTTACCTTAAACCTAACCCTAACCATAACGCTAGTCCCTCTCTAACCCTAAATTTAACCCTTACAACAGCTCTGAAACTAAACCTAAACAGAATCCTGATCCTAACCCTAATTCTAACCTTGACCCTAAATAGAACACTAACTCTAATCCTAAACCTGGACATAAAGCTAACTCTTATCCTACACCTAACCCTAACTCTGAATCTAAACCTAACTCTAACTCTAACCCTAATCATAACACTTACCCTAAACCCTCACCTTAGATGTAAAACTAACCGTAACCCTCACTCTAACTCCTAACAGTATCCTTCAACCCTAACCCTAATGCTAACCCTAGCCCTAAGCAGAACACTAACCTGAAACCCCTAAGCCCTAACGATAACACTAACCCTAACCCAAACCCTAACCCCTAAGACCAAAGCCTAACCCAAACATTAACCCTAACTCTAACTCTAACCCGAAAACTAATTAGAAACCTAACCCTAACCCTAACCCTACCCTAACCCTAACCCTAACCCTAACCCTAACCCTAACCCTAAACTAAACCTAACCATGACCGGAACCACAATGCCTAACCTGTACCCTCACTCAAACCCTAACCCTAAACTACACCTCTAACCTCTGACACCTTACCATAACCATAATCCTAAACCTACCCAACCATAACCCTAAATCTAACCCTCACCCCAACCACAATGCCTAACACAAATCGTAACCCTAACTCTTATACCTAAGTCTAACCTAAAATCTAACCCTAACCCTAAAGCTAAACAAAACCCGGAAACTTAGCTCTAACCCTAAACACAACCTTAACACTAACCTAAAAACAAACCCAAACCTTAGCCATAACCCTAACCCTCAACCTCTCTTAAACTTCACCCTATCCCTAACCTAAAGCTAACCCTAACTTTAACCCTAACCTTAACCTTGGCCCACTTGTGACCCTAAACATAACCCTTAGTATATCTCTGACCCTAACCCTCGCCCTAAACCTAATCCTAATCCTAACACTGACCCTAACACTAACCTAACCTTAACCTAACTTTAAGCCTATCATAAACTTAAACCTAACCCTAACCCCTAACCCTAACTCTAACCCTAACCCTAGCCCTAACCCTAACCCTAATCCTAACACTTACCCAAAACCCTCACCTTAACTGTAATCGTAACTCTAAATCTAACCGTAACCCTAAACTTCACCCTAAGTACAACCCTATCCTAAACCTAACTGAAACACTAACCCCTAACCCTAACTCTAACCCAAATCCTTAGCCTAAACCTAATCAAAACCCTTAACATAACCTTAACCAGTAAATATAACTCAAACCCTTACCCTAAGCCGAACCCTCACCCTTAACCAAAATTTCACACTAACCATAACCCTAAAACTACCCTAACTTCATTCAAACCCTAACCCTAACCAAAATTAACACTAATACTAAACATAACCCTAAACCTCAACCTGAACCTAACCTAACCCTGACCCGAACCTGAACCCTAACCGCAACCCTAAACCTCATGCTTAACATAAACTTCACCCTAACACTAACCCTAAAACTAAACGTAACACTAAATCTCCCCCAACCCTGACCCTAGCCCTAAACCTAACCATAAACCTAACCCGAAACTTAACTCTAACCCTGACCCCAAATCTAACTCTAACCCTATTCCCAACGCTAAAACTTACCCTACACACTCAGCTTCAATGGAAACCCAGCAATAACCCTCACCCTAAAATCAAAACCTAACCCCAAACCTTAACCTAACCCTATCCCTAACCTTCACCTAGTCCTAAACTTAACAAGACTTAACCCTAACACTTAACCTAACCCTAAATCGAAACCTAACCTTAACCCTAAACTTCATCCTAAACTTAACCCTAACCCTAACCACTAACTCTAACCCTCAGCTCAACTCTCACCCTTAACTTCAACTTCACCCTAAACCTAACCCTAAACCAAAACCTAACCCTAACCCTAAACCTAACCCTATACCTGACCCTAATATTTACCCAAACACCTAAACCTAACCCTAACACTAAACCTACCCCTAAAGCTACCCCTAACCTTAACTCAAACACCAAACCCTAACCCTTACCCTAACCCTCATCCTTGACCTCATTTTACCCAAAACCTAAGCCGAACCCTAAACCTAAAACTAAACCAAACCGTAAACAATCCCCTAAATCTAGGCCTAACCCTAAACCTAACCCTAACCATACCCCTAACCGTAACACCGTAAAACATCAGCTTAATTGTGAACCGAACACTAACACTCACACGATCCCCTAACCCTTTTCCTACCCCTAACGCTCTCCTTCATCCTAGCCCTAACACATACCTAAACCTGACTCTTCCTCTAACCCTAAAATTAACCCTAAACTTAACTCCGCCTTAAACTTAACCCTAAACCTAACAATAACTCTAAACCTGACGCTAACCCTAACCCTAATTCCTAGCACTAATTCTTACTCTAAACCTAACCCTAACAACCCTAACCTAGCCCTACCATTTACCGTAAACCTAGCCTTAACCCTAACCTTGCCCAAACGCTAAACCTAAACCTATACCGACCTCTAACACCAACCTTAACCCTAATCTAACCTTAACCCTAACCCTGACTATTAACGCAAACTTCACCCTAAACCTAAGGCTAACTCCAACTCTAACGCTAACCATAACAATTACCATAACCCTCACCTTAAGTGTAAACCTAACCCTAACCCTCTCCCTAACCCTTAACCGTATCCCCAACCCTAAACATAATGTTATCTCCAAACTTATCCCTAAACCTAACCCTAATACGAACAGTAACCCTAATCTAACCCTAATCCTAATATTATCCCTAAACTCAACCCTACCCTAACCATAAACCTAACTCTAACACCGTAAACTTAACGTCTAACACTATCTATACTCCTAAACCTATTTCTAACTTTCGCCCTTAACCTAAACTTCACACTAACCCTGAACCTAAACCTAACGCTAACTCTAAACATAAGCCCTAACCCTAACCGAACCCTAAACCTAACCTTAACACTAACCTGAACTCAAACCCAAACTCTAACCCTAACCATAAAAATAACCTTAACCCTAACCTAAACTTCATCCAAACCCTAACCCTAACCTTCAACCTAAACCCAACCCAAACCCTTACCTTAAACCTAACCCTAACCATAACGCTAGTCCCTCTCTAAACCTAAATTAAACCCTTACAACAGCTCTGAAACGAAACCTAAACAGAATCCTGATCCTAACCCTAATTCTAACCTTGACCCTAAATAGAACACTAACTCTAATCCTAAACCTGGACATAAAGCTAACTCTTATCCTACACCTAACCCTAACTCTGAATCTAAACCTAACTCTAACTCTAACCCTAATCATAACACTTACCCTAAACCCTCACCTTAGCTGTAAAACTAACCGTAACCCTCACTCTAACTCCTAACAGTATCCTTCAACCCTAACCCTAATGCTAACCCTAGCCCTAAGCAGAACACTAACCTGAAACCCCTGAGCCCTAACGATAGCACTAACCCTAACCCAAACCCTAACCCCTAAGACCAAAGCCTAACCCAAACATTAAACCTAACTCTAACTCTAACCCGAAAACTAATTAGAAACCTAACCCTAACCCTAACCCTAACCCTAACCCTAACCCTAACCCTAACCCTAAACTAAACCTAACCATGACCAGAACCACAATGCCTAACCTGTACCCTCACTCAAACCCTAACCCTAAACTACACCTCTAACCTCTGACACCTTACCATAACCATAATCCTAAACCTACCCAAACCTAACCCTAAATCTAACCCTCACCCCAACCACAATGCCTAACACAAATCGTAACCCTAACTCTTATACCTAAGTCTAACCTAAAATCTAACCCTAACCCTAAAGCTAAACAAAACCCGTAAACTTAGCTCTAACCCTAAACACAACCTTAACACTAACCTAAAAGCAAACCCAAACCTTATCCATAACCCTAACCCTCAAGCTATCCTAAACTTCACCCTATCCCTAACCGAAAGCTAACCCTAACTTTAACCGTAACCTTTACCTTGGCCCTCTTGTGACCCTAAACATAACCCTTTGTATATTTCTGACCCTAACCCTCGTCCTAAACCTAATCCTAACACTGACCCTAACACTAACCTAACCTTAACCTAACTTTAAGCCTATCATAAACTTAAACCTAACCCTAACACCTAACCCTAACTCTAACCCTAACCCGAGCACTAACCCTAACCCTAATCCTAACACTTACCCAAAACCCTCACCTTAACTGTAATCGTAACTCTAAATCTAACCGTAACCCTAAACTTCACCCTAAGTACAACCCTATCCTAAACCTAACTGAAACACTAACCCCTAACCCTAACTCTAACCCAAATCCTTAGCCTAAACCTAATCGAAACCCTTAACATAACCTTAACCAGTAAATATAACTCAAACCCTTACCCTAAGCCGAACCCTCACCCTTAACCAAAATTTCACGCTAACCATAACCCTAAACCTACCCTAACTTCATTCAAACCCTAACCCTAACCAAAATTAACACTAATACTAAACATAACCCTAAACCTCAACCTGAACCTAACCTAACCCTGACCCGAACCTGAACCCTAACCGCAACCCTAAACCTCATGCTTAACATAAACTTCACCCTAACACTAACCCTAAAACTAAACGTAACACTAAATCTCCCCCAACCCTGACCCTAGCCCTAAACCTAACCATAAACCTAACCCGAAACTTAACTCTAACCCTGACCCCAAATCTAACTCTAACCCTATTCCTAACGCTAAAACTTACCCTACACACTCAGCTTCAATGGAAACCCAGCAATAACCCTCACCCTAAAATCAAAACCTAACCCCAAACCTTAACCTAACCCTATCCCTAACCTTCACCTAGTCCTAAACTTAACAAGACTTAACCCTAACACTTAACCTAACCCTAAATCGAAACCTAACCTTAACCCTAAACTTCATCCTAAACTTAACCCTAACCCTAACCACTAACTCTAACCCTCAGCTCAACTCTCACCCTGAACTTCAACTTCACCCTAAACCTAACCCTAAACCAAAACCTAACCCTAACCCTAAACCTAACCCTATACCTCACCCTAATATTTACCCAAACACCTAAACCTAACCCTAACACTAAACCTACCCCTAAAGCTACCCCTAACCTTAACTCAAACACCAAACCCTAACCCTTACCCTAACCCTCATCCTTGACCTCATTTTACCCAAAACCTAAGCCGAACCCTAAACCTAAAACTAAACCAAACCGTAAACAATCCCCTAAATCTAGGCCTAACCCTAAACCTAACCCTAACCATACCCCTAACCGTAACACCGTAAAACATGAGCTTAATTGTGAACCGAACACTAACACTCACACGATCTCCTAAACCTTTTCCTACCCCTAACGCTCTCCTTCATCCTAGCCCTAACACATACCTAAACCTGACTCTTCCTCTAACCCTAAAATTAACCCTAAACTTAACTCCGCCTTAAGCTTAACCCTAAACCTAACAATAACTCTAAACCTGACGCTAACCCTAACCCTAATTCCTAGCACTAATTCTTACTCTAAACCTAACCCTAACAACCCTAACCTAGCCCTACCATTTACCGTAAACCTAGCCTTAACCCTAACCTTGCCCAAACCCTAAACCTAAACCTATACCGACCTCTAACACCAACCTTAACCCTAATCTAACCTTAACCCTAACCCTGACTATTAACGGAAACTTCACCCTAAACCTAAGGCTAACTCCAACTCTAACGCTAACCATAACAATTACCATAACCCTCACCTTAAGTGTAAACCTAACCCTAACCCTCTCCGTAACCCTTAACCGTATCCCCAACCCTAAACATAATGTTATCTCCAAACTTATCCCTAAACCTAACCCTAATACGAACAGTAACCCTAATCTAACCCTAATCCTAATATTATCCCTAAACTCAACCCTACCCTAACCATAAACCTAACCCTAACACCGTAAACTTAACGTCTAACACTATCTATACTCCTAAACCTATTTCTAACTTTCGCCCTTAACCTAAACTTCACACTAACCCTGAACCTAAACCTAACGCTAACCCTAAACATAAGCCCTAACCCTAACCGAACCCTAAACCTAACCTTAACACTAACCTGAACTCAAACCCAAACTCTAACCCTAACCATAAAAATAACCTTAACCCTAACCTAAACTTCATCCAAACCCTAACCCTAACCTTCAACCTAAACCCAACCCAAACCCTTACCTTAAACCTAACCCTAACCATAACGCTAGTCCCTCTCTAACCCTAAATTTAACCCTTACAACAGCTCTGAAACTAAACCTAAACAGAATCCTGATCCTAACCCTAATTCTAACCTTGACCCTAAATAGAACACTAACTCTAATCCTAAACCTGGACATAAAGCTAACTCTTATCCCACACCTAACCCTAACTCTGAATCTAAACCTAACTCTAACTCTAACCCTAATCATAACACTTACCCTAAACCCTCACCTTAGATGTAAAACTAACCGTAACCCTCACTCTAACTCCTAACAGTATCCTTCAACCCTAACCCTAATGCTAACCCTAGCCCTAAGCAGAACACTAACCTGAAACCCCTAAGCCCTAACGATAACACTAACCCTAACCCAAACCCTAACCCCTAAGACCAAAGCCTAACCCAAACATTAACCCTAACTCTAACTCTAACCCGAAAACTAATTAGAAACCTAACCCTAACCCTAACCCTACCCTAACCCTAACCCTAACCCTAACCCTAACCCTAAACTAAACCTAACCATGACCGGAACCACAATGCCTAACCTGTACCCTCACTCAAACCCTAACCCTAAACTACACCTCTAACCTCTGACACCTTACCATAACCATAATCCTAAACCTACCCAACCATAACCCTAAATCTAACCCTCACCCCAACCACAATGCCTAACACAAATCGTAACCCTAACTCTTATACCTAAGTCTAACCTAAAATCTAACCCTAACCCTAAAGCTAAACAAAACCCGGAAACTTAGCTCTAACCCTAAACACAACCTTAACACTAACCTAAAAACAAACCCAAACCTTAGCCATAACCCTAACCCTCAACCTATCTTAAACTTCACCCTATCCCTAACCTAAAGCTAACCCTAACTTTAACCCTAACCTTAACCTTGGCCCACTTGTGACCCTAAACATAACCCTTAGTATATCTCTGACCCTAACCCTCGCCCTAAACCTAATCCTAATCCTAACACTGACCCTAACACTAACCTAACCTTAACCTAACTTTAAGCCTATCATAAACTTAAACCTAACCCTAACCCCTAACCCTAACTCTAACCCTAACCCTAGCCCTAACCCTAACCCTAATCCTAACACTTACCCAAAACCCTCACCTTAACTGTAATCGTAACTCTAAATCTAACCGTAACCCTAAACTTCACCCTAAGTACAACCCTATCCTAAACCTAACTGAAACACTAACCCCTAACCCTAACTCTAACCCAAATCCTTAGCCTAAACCTAATCAAAACCCTTAACATAACCTTAACCAGTAAATATAACTCAAACCCTTACCCTAAGCCGAACCCTCACCCTTAACCAAAATTTCACACTAACCATAACCCTAAACCTACCCTAACTTCATTCAAACCCTAACCCTAACCAAAATTAACACTAATACTAAACATAACCCTAAACCTCAACCTGAACCTAACCTAACCCTGACCCGAACCTGAACCCTAACCGCAACCCTAAACCTCATGCTTAACATAAACTTCACCCTAACACTAACCCTAAAACTAAACATAACACTAAATCTCCCCCAACCCTGACCCTAGCCCTAAACCTAACCATAAACCTAACCCGAAACTTAACTCTAACCCTGACCCCAAATCTAACTCTAACCCTATTCCCAACGCTAAAACTTACCCTACACACTCAGCTTCAATGGAAACCCAGCAATAACCCTCACCCTAAAATCAAAACCTAACCCCAAACCTTAACCTAACCCTATCCCTAACCTTCACCTAGTCCTAAACTTAACAACACTTAACCCTAACACTTAACCTAACCCTAAATCGAAACCTAACCTTAACCCTAAACTTCATCCTAAACTTAACCCTAACCCTAACCACTAACTCTAACCCTCAGCTCAACTCTCACCCTTAACTTCAACTTCACCCTAAACCTAACCCTAAACCAAAACCTAACCCTAACCCTAAACCTAACCCTATACCTCACCCTAATATTTACCCAAACACCTAAACCTAACCCTAACACTAAACCTACCCCTAAAGCTACCCCTAACCTTAACTCAAACACCAAACCCTAACCCTTACCCTAACCCTCATCCTTGACCTCATTTTACCCAAAACCTAAGCCGAACCCTAAACCTAAAACTAAACCAAACCGTAAACAATCCCCTAAATCTAGGCCTAACCCTAAACCTAACCCTAACCCTACCCCTAACCGTAACACCGTAAAACATCAGCTTAATTGTGAACCGAACACTAACACTCACACGATCTCCTAAACCTTTTCCTACCCCTAACGCTCTCCTTCATCCTAGCCCTAACACATACCTAAACCTGACTCTTCCTCTAACCCTAAAATTAACCCTAAACTTAACTCCGCCTTAAACTTAACCCTAAACCTAACAATAACTCTAAACCTGACGCTAACTCTAACCCTAATTCCTAGCACTAATTCTTACTCTAAACCTAACCCTAACAACCCTAACCTAGCCCTACCATTTACCGTAAACCTAGCCTTAACCCTAACCTTGCCCAAACCCTAAACCTAAACCTATACCGACCTCTAACACCAACCTTAACCCTAATCTAACCTTAACCCTAACCCTGACTATTAACGGAAACTTCACCCTAAACCTAAGGCTAACTCCAACTCTAACGCTAACCATAACAATTACCATAACCCTCACCTTAAGTGTAAACCTAACCCTAACCCTCTCCGTAACCCTTAACCGTATCCCCAACCCTAAACATAATGTTATCTCCAAACTTATCCCTAAACCTAACCCTAATACGAACAGTAACCCTAATCTAACCCTAATCCTAATATTATCCCTAAACTCAACCCTACCCTAACCATAAACCTAACCCTAACACCGTAAACTTAACGTCTAACACTATCTATACTCCTAAACCTATTTCTAACTTTCGCCCTTAACCTAAACTTCACACTAACCCTGAACCTAAACCTAACGCTAACCCTAAACATAAGCCCTAACCCTAACCGAACCCTAAACCTAACCTTAACACTAACCTGAACTCAAACCCAAACTCTAACCCTAACCATAAAAATAACCTTAACCCTAACCTAAACTTCATCCAAACCCTAACCCTAACCTTCAACCTAAACCCAACCCAAACCCTTACCTTAAACCTAACCCTAACCTTAACGCTAGTCCCTCTCTAACCCTAAATTTAACCCTTACAACAGCTCTGAAACTAAACCTAAACAGAATCCTGATCCTAACCCTAATTCTAACCTTGACCCTAAATAGAACACTAACTCTAATCCTAAACCTGGACATAAAGCTAACTCTTATCCCACACCTAACCCTAACTCTGAATCTAAACCTAACTCTAACTCTAACCCTAATCATAACACTTACCCTAAACCCTCACCTTAGATGTAAAACTAACCGTAACCCTCACTCTAACTCCTAACAGTATCCTTCAACCCTAACCCTAATGCTAACCCTAGCCCTAAGCAGAACACTAACCTGAAACCCCTAAGCCCTAACGATAACACTAACCCTAACCCAAACCCTAACCCCTAAGACCAAAGCCTAACCCAAACATTAACCCTAACTCTAACTCTAACCCGAAAACTAATTAGAAACCTAACCCTAACCCTAACCCTACCCTAACCCTAACCCTAACCCTAACCCTAACCCTAAACTAAACCTAACCATGACCGGAACCACAATGCCTAACCTGTACCCTCACTCAAACCCTAACCCTAAACTACACCTCTAACCTCTGACACCTTACCATAACCATAATCCTAAACCTACCCAACCATAACCCTAAATCTAACCCTCACCCCAACCACAATGCCTAACACAAATCGTAACCCTAACTCTTATACCTAAGTCTAACCTAAAATCTAACCCTAACCCTAAAGCTAAACAAAACCCGTAAACTTAGCTCTAACCCTAAACACAACCTTAACACTAACCTAAAAACAAACCCAAACCTTAGCCATAACCCTAACCCTCAACCTATCTTAAACTTCACCCTATCCCTAACCTAAAGCTAACCCTAACTTTAACCCTAACCTTAACCTTGGCCCACTTGTGACCCTAAACATAACCCTTAGTATATCTCTGACCCTAACCCTCGCCCTAAACCTAATCCTAATCCTAACACTGACCCTAACACTAACCTAACCTTAACCTAACTTGAAGCCTATCATAAACTTAAACCTAACCCTAACCCCTAACCCTAACTCTAACCCTAACCCTAGCCCTAACCCTAACCCTAATCCTAACACTTACCCAAAACCCTCACCTTAACTGTAATCGTAACTCTAAATCTAACCGTAACCCTAAACTTCACCCTAAGTACAACCCTATCCTAAACCTAACTGAAACACTAACCCCTAACCCTAACTCTAACCCAAATCCTTAGCCTAAACCTAATCAAAACCCTTAACATAACCTTAACCAGTAAATATAACTCAAACCCTTACCCTAAGCCGAACCCTCACCCTTAACCAAAATTTCACACTAACCATAACCCTAAACCTACCCTAACTTCATTCAAACCCTAACCCTAACCAAAATTAACACTAATACTAAACATAACCCTAAACCTCAACCTGAACCTAACCTAACCCTGACCCGAACCTGAACCCTAACCGCAACCCTAAACCTCATGCTTAACATAAACTTCACCCTAACACTAACCCTAAAACTAAACGTAACACTAAATCTCCCCCAACCCTGACCCTAGCCCTAAACCTAACCATAAACCTAACCCGAAACTTAACTCTAACCCTGACCCCAAATCTAACTCTAACCCTATTCCCAACGCTAAAACTTACCCTACACACTCAGCTTCAATGGAAACCCAGCAATAACCCTCACCCTAAAATCAAAACCTAACCCCAAACCTTAACCTAACCCTATCCCTAACCTTTACCTAGTCCTAAACTTAACAAGACTTAACCCTAACACTTAACCTAACCCTAAATCGAAACCTAACCTTAACCCTAAACTTCATCCTAAACTTAACCCTAACCCTAACCACTAACTCTAACCCTCAGCTCAACTCTCACCCTTAACTTCAACTTCACCCTAAACCTAACCCTAAACCAAAACCTAACCCTAACCCTAAACCTAACCCTATACCTGACCCTAATATTTACCCAAACACCTAAACCTAACCCTAACACTAAACCTACCCCTAAAGCTACCCCTAACCTTAACTCAAACACCAAACCCTAACCCTTACCCTAACCCTCATCCTTGACCTCATTTTACCCAAAACCTAAGCCGAACCCTAAACCTAAAACTAAACCAAACCGTAAACAATCCCCTAAATCTAGGCCTAACCCTAAACCTAACCCTAACCATACCCCTAACCGTAACACCGTAAAACATCAGCTTAATTGTGAACCGAACACTAACACTCACACGATCCCCTAAACCTTTTCCTACCCCTAACGCTCTCCTTCATCCTAGCCCTAACACATACCTAAACCTGACTCTTCCTCTAACCCTAAAATTAACCCTAAACTTACCTCCGCCTTAAACTTAACCCTAAACCTAACAATAACTCTAAACCTGACGCTAACCCTAACCCTAATTCCTAGCACTAATTCTTACTCTAAACCTAACCCTAACAACCCTAACCTAGCCCTACCATTTACTGTAACCTAGCCTTAACCCTAACCTTGCCCAAACCCTAAACCTAAACCTATACCGACCTCTAACACCAACCTTAACCCTAATCTAACCTTAACCCTAACCCTGACTTTTAACGGAAACTTCACCCTAAACCTAAGGCTAACTCCAACTCTAACGCTAACCATAACAATTACCATAACCCTCACCTTAAGTGTAAACCTAACCCTAACCCTCTCCCTAACCCTTAACCGTATCCCCAACCCTAAACATAATGTTATCTCCAAACTTATCCCTAAACCTAACCCTAATACCAACAGTAACCCTAATCTAACCCTAATCCTAATATTAACCCTAAACTCAACCCTACCCTAACCATAAACCTAACCCTAACACCCTAAACTTAACGTCTAACACTATCTATACTCCTAAACCTATTTCTAACTTTCGCCCTTAACCTAAACTTCACACTAACCCTGAACCTAAACCTAACGCTAACCCTAAACATAAGCCCTAACCCTAACCGAAACCTAAACCTAACCTTAACACTAACCTGAACACAAACCCAAACTCTAGGCCTAACCGAGAAATAACCTTAACCCTAACCTAAACTTCATCCAAACCCTAACCCTTACCTTCAACCTAAACCCAACCCAAACCCTTACCTTAAACCTAACCCTAACCATAACGCTAGTCTCTCTCTAACCCTAAATTTAACCCTTACAACAGATCTGAAACGAAACCTAAACATAATCCTGATCCTAACCCTTATTCTAACCTTGACCCTAAATAGAACACTAACTCTAATCCTAAACCTGGACATAAAGCTAACTCTTATCCTACACCTAACCCTAACTCTGAATCTAAACCTAACTCTAACTCTAACCCTAATCATAACACTTACCCTAAACCCTCACCTTAGCTGTAAAACTAACCGTAACCCTCACTCTATCTCCTAACAGTATCCTTCAACCCTAACCCTAATGCTAACCCTAGCCCTAAGCAGAACACTAACCTGAAACCCCTAAGCCCTAACGATAACACTAACCCTAACCCAAACCCTAACCCCTAAGACCAAAGCCTAACCCAAACATTAACCCTACTCTAACTCTAACCCGAAAACTAATTAGAAACCTAAACCTAACCCTAACCCTAACCCTAACCCAAACCCTAACCCTAACCCTAACCCTAACCCTAACCCTAACCCTAAACTAAACCTAACCATGACCGGAACCACAATGCCTAACCTGTACCCTCACTCAAACCCTAACCCTAAACTACACCTCTAACCTCTGACACCTTACCATAACCATAATCCTAAACCTACCCAACCCTAACCCTAAATCTAACCCTCACCCCAACCACAATGCCTAACACAAATCGTAACCCTAACTCTTATACCTAAGTCTAACCTAAAATCTAACCCTAACCCTAAAGCTAAACAAAACCCGGAAACTTAGCTCTAACCCTAAACACAACCTTAACACTAACCTAAAAACAAACCCAAACCTTAGCCATAACCCTAACTCTCAACCTCTCTTAAACTTCACCCCATCCCTAACCTAAAGCTAACCCTAACTTTAACCCTAACCTTAACCTTGGCCCACTTGTGACCCTAAACATAACCCCTAGTATATCTCTGACCCTAACACTCGCCCTAAACCTAATCCTAACACTGACCCTAACACTAACCTAACCTTAACCTAACTTGAAGCCTATCATAAACTTAAACCTAACCCTAACCCCTAGCCCTAAATCTAACCCTAACCCTAGCCCTAACCCTATACCTCACCCTAATATTTACCCAAACACCTAAACCTAACCCTAACACTAAACCTACCTCTAAAGCTACCCCTAACCTTAACTCAAACACCAAACCCTAACCCTTACCCTAACCCTCTTCCTTGACCTATTTTTACCCAAAACCTAAGCCGAACCCTAAACCTAAAACTAAACCAAACCGTAAACAATCCCCTAAATATAGGCCTAACCCTAAACCTAACCCTAACCCTACCCCTAACCGTAACACCGTAAAACATCAGCTTAATTGTGAACCGAACACTAACACTCACACGATCCCCTAACCCTTTTCCTAACCCTAACGCTATCCTTCATCCTAGCCCTAACACTTACCTAAACCGGACTCTTCCTCTAACCCTAAACTTAACCCTAACCTTAACTCTGCCTTAAACTTAACCCTAAACCTAACAATAACTCTAACCCTGACCCCAAATCTAACTCTAACCCTATTCCCAACGCTAAAACTTACCCTACACACTCAGCTTCAATGGAAACCCAGCAATAACCCTCACCCTAAAATCAAAACCTAACCCCAAACCTTAACCTAACCCTATCCCTAACCTTTACCTAGTCCTAAACTTAACAAGACTTAACCCTAACACTTAACCTAACCCTAAATCGAAACCTAACCTTAACCCTAAACTTCATCCTAAACTTAACCCTAACCCTAACCACTAACTCTAACCCTCAGCTCAACTCTCACCCTTAACTTCAACTTCACCCTAAACCTAACCCTAAACCAAAACCTAACCCTAACCCTAAACCTAACCCTATACCTGACCCTAATATTTACCCAAACACCTAAACCTAACCCTAACACTAAACCTACCCCTAAAGCTACCCCTAACCTTAACTCAAACACCAAACCCTAACCCTTACCCTAACCCTCATCCTTGACCTCATTTTACCCAAAACCTAAGCCGAACCCTAAACCTAAAACTAAACCAAACCGTAAACAATCCCCTAAATCTAGGCCTAACCCTAAACCTAACCCTAACCATACCCCTAACCGTAACACCGTAAAACATCAGCTTAATTGTGAACCGAACACTAACACTCACACGATCCCCTAAACCTTTTCCTACCCCTAACGCTCTCCTTCATCCTAGCCCTAACACATACCTAAACCTGACTCTTCCTCTAACCCTAAAATTAACCCTAAACTTAACTCCGCCTTAAACTTAACCCTAAACCTAACAATAACTCTAAACCTGACGCTAACCCTAACCCTAATTCCTAGCACTAATTCTTACTCTAAACCTAACCCTAACAACCCTAACCTAGCCCTACCATTTACTGTAACCTAGCCTTAACCCTAACCTTGCCCAAACCCTAAACCTAAACCCTTTACCGAACTCTAACACCAACCTTAACCCTAATCTAACCTTAACCCTAACCCTGACTATTAACGGAAACTTCACCCTAAACCTAAGGCTAACTCCAACTCTAACGCTAACCATAACAATTACCATAACCCTCACCTTAAGTGTAAACCTAACCCTAACCCTCTCCCTAACCCTTAACCGTATCCCCAACCCTAAACATAATGTTATCTCCAAACTTATCCCTAAACCTAACCCTAATACCAACAGTAACCCTAATCTAACCCTAATCCTAATATTAACCCTAAACTCAACCCTACCCTACCATAAACCTAACCCTAACACCCTAAACTTAACGTCTAACACTATCTATACTCCTAAACCTATTTCTAACTTTCGCCCTTAACCTAAACTTCACACTAACCCTGAACCTAAACCTAACGCTAACCCTAAACATAAGCCCTAACCCTAACCGAACCCTAAACCTAACCTTAACACTAACCTGAACACAAACCCAAACTCTAGCCCTAACCATAAAAATAACCTTAACCCTAACCTAAACTTCATCCAAACCCTAATCCTAACCTTCAACCTAAACCCAACCCAAACCCTTACCTTAAACCTAACCCTAACCATAACGCTAGTCCCTCTCTAACCCTAAATTTAACCCTTACAACAGCTTTGAAACTAAACCTAAACAGTATCCTGATCCTAACCCTAATTCTAACCTTGACCCTAAATAGAACACTAACTCTAATCCTAAACCTGGACATAAAGCTAACTCTTATCCTACACCTAACCCTAACTCTGAATCTAAACCTAACTCTAACTCTAACCCTAATCATAACACTTACCCTAAACCCTCACCTTAGCTCTAAAACTAACCGTAACCCTCATTCTAATTCCTAACAGTATCCTTCAACCCTAACCCTAATGCTGACCCTAGCCCTAAGCAGAACACTAACCTGAAACCCCTAAGCCCTAACGATAACACTAACCCTAACCCAAACCCTAACCCCTAAGACCAAAGCCTAACCCAAACATTAACCCTAACTCTAACTCTAATCCGAAAACTAATTAGAAACCTAACCCTAACCCTAACCCTAACCCTAAACTAAACCTAACCATGACCGGAACCACAATGCCTAACCTGTACCCTCACTCAAACCCTAACCCTAAACTACACCTCTAACCTCTGACACCTTACCATAACCATAATCCTAAACCTACCCAACCATAACCCTAAATCTAACCCTCACCCCAACCACAATGCCTAACACAAATCGTAACCCTAACTCTTATACCTAAGTCTAACCTAAAATCTAACCCTAACCCTAAAGCTAAACAAAACCCGGAAACTTAGCTCTAACCCTAAACACAACCTTAACACTAACCTAAAAACAAACCCAAACCTTAGCCATAACCCTAACCCTCAACCTATCTTAAACTTCACCCTATCCCTAACCTAAAGCTAACCCTAACTTTAACCCTAACCTTAACCTTGGCCCACTTGTGACCCTAAACATAACCCTTAGTATATCTCTGACCCTAACCCTCGCCCTAAACCTAATCCTAATCCTAACACTGACCCTAACACTAACCTAACCTTAACCTAACTTGAAGCCTATCATAAACTTAAACCTAACCCTAACCCCTAACCCTAACTCTAACCCTAACCCTAGCCCTAACCCTAACCCTAATCCTAACACTTACCCAAAACCCTCACCTTAACTGTAATCGTAACTCTAAATCTAACCGTAACCCTAAACTTCACCCTAAGTACAACCCTATCCTAAACCTAACTGAAACACTAACCCCTAACCCTAACTCTAACCCAAATCCTTAGCCTAAACCTAATCAAAACCCTTAACATAACCTTAACCAGTAAATATAACTCAAACCCTTACCCTAAGCCGAACCCTCACCCTTAACCAAAATTTCACACTAACCATAACCCTAAACCTACCCTAACTTCATTCAAACCCTAACCCTAACCAAAATTAACACTAATACTAAACATAACCCTAAACCTCAACCTGAACCTAACCTAACCCTGACCCGAACCTGAACCCTAACCGCAACCCTAAACCTCATGCTTAACATAAACTTCACCCTAACACTAACCCTAAAACTAAACGTAACACTAAATCTCCCCCAACCCTGACCCTAGCCCTAAACCTAACCATAAACCTAACCCGAAACTTAACTCTAACCCTGACCCCAAATCTAACTCTAACCCTATTCCTAACGCTAAAACTTACCCTACACACTCAGCTTCAATGGAAACCCAGCAATAACCCTCACCCTAAAATCAAAACCTAACCCCAAACCTTAACCTAACCCTATCCCTAACCTTCACCTAGTCCTAAACTTAACAACACTTAACCCTAACACTTAACCTAACCCTAAATCGAAACCTAACCTTAACCCTAAACTTCATCCTAAACTTAACCCTAACCCTAACCACTAACTCTAACCCTCAGCTCAACTCTCACCCTTAACTTCAACTTCACCCTAAACCTAACCCTAAACCAAAACCTAACCCTAACCCTAAACCTAACCCTATACCTGACCCTAATATTTACCCAAACACCTAAACCTAACCCTAACACTAAACCTACCCCTAAAGCTACCCCTAACCTTAACTCAACCAAACCCTAACCCTTACCCTAACCCTCTTCCTTAACCTATGTTTACCCAAAACCTAAGCCGAACCCTAAACCTAAAACTAAACCAAACCGTAAACAATCCCCTAAATCTAGGCCTAACCCTAAACCTAACCCTAACCCTACCCCTAACCGTAACACCGTAAAACATCAGCTTAATTGTGAACCTAACACTAACACTCACACGATCCCCTAACCCTTTTCCTAACCCTAACGCTATCCTTCATCCTAGCCCTAACACTTACCTAAACCTGACTCTTCCTCTAACCCTAAAATTAACCCTAACCTTAACTCTGCCTTAAACTTAACCCTAAACCCAACAATAACTCTAAACCTGACGCTAACCCTAACCCTAATTCCTAGCACTAATTCTTACTCTAAACCTAACCCTAACAACCCTAACCTAGCCCTACCATTTACTGTAACCTAGCCTTAACCCTAACCTTGCCCAAACCCTAAACCTAAACCTATACCGACCTCTAACACCAACCTTAACCCTAATCTAACCTTAACCCTAACCCTGACTTTTAACGGAAACTTCACCCTAAACCTAAGGCTAACTCCAACTCTAACGCTAACCATAACAATTACCATAACCCTCACCTTAAGTGTAAACCTAACCCTAACCCTCTCCCTAACCCTTAACCGTATCCCCAACCCTAAACATAATGTTATCTCCAAACTTATCCCTAAACCTAACCCTAATACGAACAGTAACCCTAATCTAACCCTAATCCTAATATTAACCCTAAACTCAACCCTACCCTACCATAAACCTAACCCTAACACCCTAAACTTAACGTCTAACACTATCTATACTCCTAAACCTATTTCTAACTTTCGCCCTTAACCTAAACTTCACACTAACCCTGAACCTAAACCTAACGCTAACCCTAAACATAAGCCCTAACCCTAACCGAACCCTAAACCTAACCTTAACACTAACGTGAACACAAACCCAAACTCTAGCCCTAACCATAAAAATAACCTTAACCCTAACCTAAACTTCATCCAAACCCTAACCCTAACCTTCAACCTAAACCCAACCCAAACCCTTACCTTAAACCTAACCCTAACCATAACGCTAGTCCCTCTCTAACCCTAAATTTAACCCTTACAACAGCTCTGAAACTAAACCTAAACAGAATCCTGATCCTAACCCTAATTCTAACCTTGACCCTAAATAGAACACTAACTCTAATCCTAAACCTGGATATAAAGCTAACACTTATCCTACACCTAAACCTAACTCTGAATCTAAACCTAACTCTAACTCTAACCCTAATCATAACAACACCCTAAACCCTCACCTTAGCTGTAAAACTAACCGTAACCCTCACTCTAACTCCTAACAGTATCCTTCCACCCTAACCCTAATGCTAACCCTAGCCCTAAGTAGAACACTAACATGAAACCCCTAAGCCCTAATGATAACACTAACCCTAACCCAAACCATAACCCCTAAGACAAAAGCCTAACCCAAACATTAACCCTAACTCTAACTCTAACCCGAAAACTAATTAGAAACCTATACCTAACCCTAACCGTAACCCTAACCCTAACCCTAAACTAAACCTAACCATGACCGGAACCACAATGCCTAACCTGTACCCTCACTCAAACCCTAACCCTAAACTACAGCTCTAACCTCTGACACCTTACCATAACCATAATCCTAAACCTACCCAACCCTAACCCTAAATCTAACCCTCACCCCAACCACAATGCCTAACACAAATCGTAACCCTAACTGTTATACCTAAGTCTAACCTAAAATCTAACCCTAACCCTAAAGCTAAACAAAACCCGGAAACTTAGCTCTAACCCTAAACACAACCTTAACACTAACCTAAAAACAAACCCAAACCTTAGCCATAACCCTAACCCTCAAGCTATCTTAAACTTCACCCTATCCCTAACCTAAAGCTATCCCTAACTTTAACCCTGACCTTAACCTTGGCCCACTTGTGACCCTAAACATAACCCTTAGTATATCTCTGACCCTAACCCTCGCCCTAAACCTAATCCTAATCCTAACACTGACCCTAACACTAACCTAACCTTAACCTAACTTGAAGCCTATCATAAACTTAAACCTAACCCTAACCCCTAACCCTAACTCTAACCCTAACCCTAGCCCTAACCCTAACCCTAATCCTAACACTTACCCAAAACCCTCACCTTAACTGTAATCGTAACTCTAAATCTAACCGTAACCCTAAACTTGACCCTAAGTACAACCCTATCCTAAACCTAACTGAAACACTAACCCCTAACCCTAACTCTAACCCAAATCCTTAGCCTAAACCTAATCGAAACCCTTAACATAACCTTAACCAGTAAATATAACTCAAACCCTTACCCTAAGCCGAACCCTCACCCTTAACCAAAATTTCACACTAACCATAACCCTAAACCTACCCTAACTTCATTCAAACCCTAACCCTAACCAAAATTAACACTAATACTAAACATAACCCTAAACCTCAACCTAAACCTAACCTAACCCTGACCCGAACCTGAACCCTAACCGCAACCCTAAACCTCATGCTTAACATAAACTTCACCCTAACACTAACCCTAAAACTAAACATAACACTAAATCTCCCCCAACCCTGACCCTAGCCCTAAACCTAACCATAAACCTAACCCGAAACTTAACTCTAATCCTGACCCCAAATCTAACTCTAACCCTATTCCTAACGCTAAAACTTACCCTACACACTCAGCTTCAATGGAAACCCAGCAATAACCCTCACCCTAAAATCAAAACCTAACCCCAAACCTTAACCTAACCCTATCCTTAACCTTCACCTAGTCCTAAACCTAACAACACTTAACCCTAACACTTAACCTAACCCTAAATCGAAACCTAACCTTAACCCTAAACTTCATCCTAAACTTAACCCTAACCCTAATCACTAACTCTAACCCTCAGCTCAACTCTCACCCTTAACTTCAACTTCACCCTAAACCTAACCCTAAACCAAAACCTAACCCTAACCCTAAACCTAACCCTATACCTGACCCTAATATTTACCCAAACACCTAAACCTAACCCTAACACTAAACCTACCCCTAAAGCTACCCCTAACCTTAACTCAAACACCAAACCCTAACCCTTACCCTAACCCTCATCCTTGACCTCATTTTACCCAAAACCTAAGCCGAACCCTAAACCTAAAACTAAACCAAACCGTCAACAATCCCCTAAATCTAGGCCTAACCCTAAACCTAACCCTAACCCTACCCCTAACCGTAACACCGTAAAACATCAGCTTAATTGTGAACCGAACACTAACACTCACACGATCCCCTAACCCTTTTCCTACCCCTAACGCTCTCCTTCATCCTAGCCCTAACACATACCTAAACCTGACTCTTCCTCTAACCCTAAAATTAACCCTAACCTTAACTCTGCCTTAAACTTAACCCTAAACCTAACAATAACTCTAAACCTGACGCTAACCCTAACCCTAATTCCTAGCACTAATTCTTACTCTAAACCTAACCCTAACAACCCTAACCTAGCCCTACCATTTACCGTAAACCTAGCCTTAACCCTAACCTTGCCCAAACCCTAAACCTAAACCTATACCGACCTCTAACACCAACCTTAACCCTAATCTAACCTTAACCCTAACCCTCACTATTAACAGAAACTTCACCCTAAACCTAAGGCTAACTCCAACTCTAACGCTAACCATAACAATTACCATAACCCTCACCTTAAGTGTAAACCTAACCCTAACCCTCTCCGTAACCCTTAACCGTATCCCCAACCCTAAACATAATGTTATCTCCAAACTTATCCCTAAACCTAACCCTAATACGAACAGTAACCCTAATCTAACCCTAATCCTAATATTATCCCTAAACTCAACCCTACCCTAACCATAAACCTAACCCTAACACCGTAAACTTAACGTCTAACACTATCTATACTCCTAAACCTATTTCTAACTTTCGCCCTTAACCTAAACTTCACACTAACCCTGAACCTAAACCTAACGCTAACCCTAAACATAAGCCCTAACCCTAACCGAACCCTAAACCTAACCTTAACACTAACCTGAACTCAAACCCAAACTCTAACCCTAACCATAAAAATAACCTTAACCCTAACCTAAACTTCATCCAAACCCTAACCCTAACCTTCAACCTAAACCCAACCCAAACCCTTACCTTAAACCTAACCCTAACCATAACGCTAGTCCCTCTGTAACCCTACATTTAACCCTTACAACAGCTCTGAAACTAAACCTAAACAGAATCCTGATCCTAACCCTAATTCTAACCTTGACCCTAAATAGAACACTAACTCTAATCCTAAACCTGGACATAAAGCTAACTCTTATCCTACACCTAACCCTAACTCTGAATCTAAACCTAACTCTAACTCTAACCCTAATCATAACACTTACCCTAAACCCTCACCTTAGCTGTAAAACTAACCGTAACCCTCACTCTAACTCCTAACAGTATCCTTCAACCCTAACCCTAATGCTAACCTTAGCCCTAAGCAGAACACTAACCTGAAACCCCTAAGCCCTAACGATAACACTAACCCTAACCCAAACCCTAACCCCTAAGACCAAAGCCTAACCCAAACATTAACCCTAACTCTAACTCTAACCCGAAAACTAATTAGAAACCTAACCCTAACCCTAACCCTACCCTAACCCTAACCCTAACCCTAACCCTAACCCTAAACTAAACCTAACCATGACCGGAACCACAATGCCTAACCTGTACCCTCACTCAAACCCTAACCCTAAACTACACCTCTAACCTCTGACACCTTACCATAACCATAATCCTAAACCTACCCAACCATAACCCTAAATCTAACCCTCACCCCAACCACAATGCCTAACACAAATCGTAACCCTAACTCTTATACCTAAGTCTAACCTAAAATCTAACCCTAACCCTAAAGCTAAACAAAACCCGGAAACTTAGCTCTAACCCTAAACACAACCTTAACACTAACCTAAAAACAAACCCAAACCTTAGCCATAACCCTAACCCTCAACCTATCTTAAACTTCACCCTATCCCTAACCTAAAGCTAACCCTAACTTTAACCCTAACCTTAACCTTGGCCCACTTGTGACCCTAAACATAACCCTTAGTATATCTCTGACCCTAACCCTCGCCCTAAACCTAATCCTAATCCTAACACTGACCCTAACACTAACCTAACCTTAACCTAACTTGAAGCCTATCATAAACTTAAACCTAACCCTAACCCCTAACCCTAACTCTAACCCTAACCCTAGCCCTAACCCTAACCCTAATCCTAACACTTACCCAAAACCCTCACCTTAACTGTAATCGTAACTCTAAATCTAACCGTAACCCTAAACTTGACCCTAAGTACAACCCTATCCTAAACCTAACTGAAACACTAACCCCTAACCCTAACTCTAACCCAAATCCTTAGCCTAAACCTAATCAAAACCCTTAACATAACCTTAACCAGTAAATATAACTCAAACCCTTACCCTAAGCCGAACCCTCACCCTTAACCAAAATTTCACACTAACCATAACCCTAAACCTACCCTAACTTCATTCAAACCCTAACCCTAACCAAAATTAACACTAATACTAAACATAACCCTAAACCTCAACCTGAACCTAACCTAACCCTGACCCGAACCTGAACCCTAACCGCAACCCTAAACCTCATGCTTAACATAAACTTCACCCTAACACTAACCCTAAAACTAAACGTAACACTAAATCTCCCCCAACCCTGACCCTAGCCCTAAACCTAAGCATAAACCTAACCCGAAACTTAACTCTAACCCTGACCCCAAATCTAACTCTAACCCTATTCCTAACGCTAAAACTTACCCTACACACTCAGCTTCAATGGAAACCCAGCAATAACCCTCACCCTAAAATCAAAACCTAACCCCAAACCTTAACCTAACCCTATCCCTAACCTTCACCTAGTCCTAAACTTAACAAGACTTAACCCTAACACTTAACCTAACCCTAAATCGAAACCTAACCTTAACCCTAAACTTCATCCTAAACTTAACCCTAACCCTAACCACTAACTCTAACCCTCAGCTCAACTCTCACCCTTAACTTCAACTTCACCCTAAACCTAACCCTAAACCAAAACCTAACCCTAACCCTAAACCTAACCCTATACCTGACCCTAATATTTACCCAAACACCTAAACCTAACCCTAACACTAAACCTACCCCTAAAGCTACCCCTAACCTTAACTCAAACACCAAACCCTAACCCTTACCCTAACCCTCATCCTTGACCTCATTTTACCCAAAACCTAAGCCGAACCCTAAACCTAAAACTAAACCAAACCGTAAACAATCCCCTAAATCTAGGCCTAACCCTAAACCTAACCCTAACCATACCCCTAACCGTAACACCGTAAAACATCAGCTTAATTGTGAACCGAACACTAACACTCACACGATCCCCTAAACCTTTTCCTACCCCTAACGCTCTCCTTCATCCTAGCCCTAACACATACCTAAACCTGACTCTTCCTCTAACCCTAAAATTAACCCTAAACTTAACTCTGCCTTAAACTTAACCCTAAACCTAACAATAACTCTAAACCTGACGCTAACCCTAACCCTAATTCCTAGCACTAATTCTTACTCTAAACCTAACCCTAACAACCCTAACCTAGCCCTACCATTTACTGTAACCTAGCCTTAACCCTAACCTTGCCCAAACCCTAAACCTAAACCTATACCGACCTCTAACACCAACCTTAACCCTAATCTAACCTTAACCCTAACCCTGACTTTTAACGGAAACTTCACCCTAAACCTAAGGCTAACTCCAACTCTAACGCTAACCATAACAATTACCATAACCCTCACCTTAAGTGTAAACCTAACCCTAACCCTCTCCCTAACCCTTAACCGTATCCCCAACCCTAAACATAATGTTATCTCCAAACTTATCCCTAAACCTAACCCTAATACGAACAGTAACCCTAATCTAACCCTAATCCTAATATTAACCCTAAACTCAACCCTACCCTACCATAAACCTAACCCTAACACCCTAAACTTAACGTCTAACACTATCTATACTCCTAAACCTATTTCTAACTTTCGCCCTTAACCTAAACTTCACACTAACCCTGAACCTAAACCTAACGCTAACCCTAAACATAAGCCCTAACCCTAACCGAACCCTAAACCTAACCTTAACACTAACCTGAACACAAACCCAAACTCTAGCCCTAACCATAAAAATAACCTTAACCCTAACCTAAACTTCATCCAAACCCTAACCCTAACCTTCAACCTAAACCCAACCCAAACCCTTACCTTAAACCTAACCCTAACCATAACGCTAGTCCCTCTCTAACCCTAAATTTAACCCTTACAACAGCTCTGAAACTAAACCTAAACAGAATCCTGATCCTAACCCTAATTCTAACCTTGACCCTAAATAGAACACTAACTCTAATCCTAAACCTGGATATAAAGCTAACACTTATCCTACACCTAAACCTAACTCTGAATCTAAACCTAACTCTAACTCTAACCCTAATCATAACAACACCCTAAACCCTCACCTTAGCTGTAAAACTAACCGTAACCCTCACTCTAACTCCTAACAGTATCCTTCCACCCTAACCCTAATGCTAACCCTAGCCCTAAGCAGAACACTAACATGAAACCCCTAAGCCCTAATGATAACACTAACCCTAACCCAAACCATAACCCCTAAGACAAAAGCCTAACCCAAACATTAACCCTAACTCTAACTCTAACCCGAAAACTAATTAGAAACCTATACCTAACCCTAACCGTAACCCTAACCCTAACCCTAAACTAAACCTAACCATGACCGGAACCACAATGCCTAACCTGTACCCTCACTCAAACCCTAACCCTAAACTACACCTCTAACCTCTGACACCTTACCATAACCATAATCCTAAACCTACCCAACCCTAACCCTAAATCTAACCCTCACCCCAACCACAATGCCTAACACAAATCGTAACCCTAACTCTTATACCTAAGTCTAACCTAAAATCTAACCCTAACCCTAAAGCTAAACAAAACCCGGAAACTTAGCTCTAACCCTAAACACAACCTTAACACTAACCTAAAAACAAACCCAAACCTTAGCCATAACCCTAACCCTCAACCTATCTTAAACTTCACCCTATCCCTAACCTAAAGCTATCCCTAACTTTAACCCTAACCTTAACCTTGGCCCACTTGTGACCCTAAACATAACCCTTAGTATATCTCTGACCCTAACCCTCGCCCTAAACCTAATCCTAATCCTAACACTGACCCTAACACTAACCTAACCTTAACCTAACTTGAAGCCTATCATAAACTTAAACCTAACCCTAACCCCTAACCCTAACTCTAACCCTAACCCTAGCCCTAACCCTAACCCTAATCCTAACACTTACCCAAAAACCTCACCTTAACTGTAATCGTAACTCTAAATCTAACCGTAACCCTAAACTTGACCCTAAGTACAACCCTATCCTAAACCTAACTGAAACACTAACCCCTAACCCTAACTCTAACCCAAATCCTTAGCCTAAACCTAATCGAAACCCTTAACATAACCTTAACCAGTAAATATAACTCAAACCCTTACCCTAAGCCGAACCCTCACCCTTAACCAAAATTTCACACTAACCATAACCCTAAACCTACCCTAACTTCATTCAAACCCTAACCCTAACCAAAATTAACACTAATACTAAACATAACCCTAAACCTCAACCTAAACCTAACCTAACCCTGACCCGAACCTGAACCCTAACCGCAACCCTAAACCTCATGCTTAACATAAACTTCACCCTAACACTAACCCTAAAACTAAACATAACACTAAATCTCCCCCAACCCTGACCCTAGCCCTAAACCTAACCATAAACCTAACCCGAAACTTAACTCTAACCCTGACCCCAAATCTAACTCTAACCCTATTCCTAACGCTAAAACTTACCCTACACACTCAGCTTCAATGGAAACCCAGCAATAACCCTCACCCTAAAATCAAAACCTAACCCCAAACCTTAACCTAACCCTATCCCTAACCTTCACCTAGTCCTAAACTTAACAACACTTAACCCTAACACTTAACCTAACCCTAAATCGAAACCTAACCTTAACCCTAAACTTCATCCTAAACTTAACCCTAACCCTAACCACTAACTCTAACCCTCAGCTCAACTCTCACCCTTAACTTCAACTTCACCCTAAACCTAACCCTAAACCAAAACCTAACCCTAACCCTAAACCTAACCCTATACCTGACCCTAATATTTACCCAAACACCTAAACCTAACCCTAACACTAAACCTACCCCTAAAGCTACCCCTAACCTTAACTCAAACACCAAACCCTAACCCTTACACTAACCCTCATCCTTGACCTCATTTTACCCAAAACCTAAGCCGAACCCTAAACCTAAAACTAAACCAAACCGTAAACAATCCCCTAAATCTAGGCCTAACCCTAAACCTAACCCTAACCCTACCCCTAACCGTAACACCGTAAAACATCAGCTTAATTGTGAACCGAACACTAACACTCACACGATCTCCTAAACATTTTCCTACCCCTAACGCTCTCCTTCATCCTAGCCCTAACACATACCTAAACCTGACTCTTCCTCTAACCCTAAAATTAACCCTAAACTTAACTCCGCCTTAAACTTAACCCTAAACCTAACAATAACTCTAAACCTGACGCTAACCCTAACCCTAATTCCTAGCACTAATTCTTACTCTAAACCTAACCCTAACAACCCTAACCTAGCCCTACCATTTACCGTAAACCTAGCCTTAACCCTAACCTTGCCCAAACCCTAAACCTAAACCTATACCGACCTCTAACACCAACCTTAACCCTAATCTAACCTTAACCCTAACCCTCACTATTAACGGAAACTTCACCCTAAACCTAAGGCTAACTCCAACTCTAACGCTAACCATAACAATTACCATAACCCTCACCTTAAGTGTAAACCTAACCCTAACCCTCTCCCTAACCCTTAACCGTATCCCCAACCCTAAACATAATGTTATCTCCAAACTTATCCCTAAACCTAACCCTAATAAGAACAGTAACCCTAATCTAACCCTAATCCTAATATTATCCCTAAACTCAACCCTACCCTAACCATAAACCTAACCCTAACACCGTAAACTTAACGTCTAACACTATCTATACTCCTAAACCTATTTCTAACTTTCGCCCTTAACCTAAACTTCACACTAACCCTGAACCTAAACCTAACGCTAACCCTAAACATAAGCCCTAACCCTAACCGAACCCTAAACCTAACCTTAACACTAACCTGAACTCAAACCCAAACTCTAACCCTAACCATAAAAATAACCTTAACCCTAACCTAAACTTCATCCAAACCCTAACCCTAACCTTCAACCTAAACCCAACCCAAACCCTTACCTTAAACCTAACCCTAACCATAACGCTAGTCCCTCTCTAACCCTAAATTTAACCCTTACAACAGCTCTGAAACTAAACCTAAACAGAATCCTGATCCTAACCCTAATTCTAACCTTGACCCTAAATAGAACACTAACTCTAATCCTAAACCTGGACATAAAGCTAACTCTTATCCTACACCTAACCCTAACTCTGAATCTAAACCTAACTCTGACTCTAACCCTAATCATAACACTTACCCTAAACCCTCACCTTAGCTGTAAAACTAACCGTAACCCTCACTCTAACTCCTAACAGTATCCTTCAACCCTAACCCTAATGCTAACCCTAGCCCTAAGCAGAACACTAACCTGAAACCCCTAAGCCCTAACGATAACACTAACCCTAACCCAAACCCTAACCCCTAAGACCAAAGCCTAACCCAAACATTAACCCTAACTCTAACTCTAACCCGAAAACTAATTAGAAACCTATACCTAACCCTAACCGTAACCCTAACCCTAACCCTAAACTAAACCTAACCATGACCGGAACCACAATGCCTAACCTGTACCCTCACTCAAACCCTAACCCTAAACTACAGCTCTAACCTCTGACACCTTACCATAACCATAATCCTAAACCTACCCAACCCTAACCCTAAATCTAACCCTCACCCCAACCACAATGCCTAACACAAATCGTAACCCTAACTCTTATACCTAAGTCTAACCTAAAATCTAACCCTAACCCTAAAGCTAAACAAAACCCGGAAACTTAGCTCTAACCCTAAACACAACCTTAACACTAACCTAAAAACAAACCCAAACCTTAGCCATAACCCTAACCCTCAACCTATTTTAAACTTCACCCTATCCCTAACCTAAAGCTAACCCTAACTTTAACCCTAACCTTAACCTTGGCCCACTTGTGACCCTAAACATAACCCTTAGTATATCTCTGACCCTAACCCTCGCCCTAAACCTAATCCTAATCCTAACACTGACCCTAACACTAACCTAACCTTAACCTAACTTGAAGCCTATCATAAACTTAAACCTAACCCTAACCCCTAACCCTAACTCTAACCCTAACCCTAGCCCTAACCCTAACCCTAATCCTAACACTTACCCAAAAACCTCACCTTAACTGTAATCGTAACTCTAAATCTAACCGTAACCCTAAACTTGACCCTAAGTACAACCCTATCCTAAACCTAACTGAAACACTAACCCCTAACCCTAACTCTAACCCAAATCCTTAGCCTAAACCTAATCGAAACCCTTAACATAACCTTAACCAGTAAATATAACTCAAACCCTTACCCTAAGCCGAACCCTCACCCTTAACCAAAATTTCACACTAACCATAACCCTAAACCTACCCTAACTTCATTCAAACCCTAACCCTAACCAAAATTAACACTAATACTAAACATAACCCTAAACCTCAACCTAAACCTAACCTAACCCTGACCCGAACCTGAACCCTAACCGCAACCCTAAACCTCATGCTTAACATAAACTTCACCCTAACACTAACCCTAAAACTAAACATAACACTAAATCTCCCCCAACCCTGACCCTAGCCCTAAACCTAACCATAAACCTAACCCGAAACTTAACTCTAACCCTGACCCCAAATCTAACTCTAACCCTATTCCTAACGCTAAAACTTACCCTACACACTCAGCTTCAATGGAAACCCAGCAATAACCCTCACCCTAAAATCAAAACCTAACCCCAAACCTTAACCTAACCCTATCCTTAACCTTCACCTAGTCCTAAACTTAACAAGACTTAACCCTAACACTTAACCTAACCCTAAATCGAAACCTAACCTTAACCCTAAACTTCATCCTAAACTTAACCCTAACCCTAACCACTAACTCTAACCCTCAGCTCAACTCTCACCCTTAACTTCAACTTCACCCTAAACCTAACCCTAAACCAAAACCTAACCCTAACCCTAAACCTAACCCTATACCTGACCCTAATATTTACCCAAACACCTAAACCTAACCCTAACACTAAACCTACCCCTAAAGCTACCCCTAACCTTAACTCAAACACCAAACCCTAACCCTTACCCTAACCCTCATCCTTGACCTCATTTTACCCAAAACCTAAGCCGAACCCTAAACCTAAAACTAAACCAAACCGTAAACAATCCCCTAAATCTAGGCCTAACCCTAAACCTAACCCTAACCCTACCCCTAACCGTAACACCGTAAAACATCAGCTTAATTGTGAACCTAACACTAAGTCTCACACGATCCCCTAACCCTTTTCCTACCCCTAACGCTCTCCTTCATCCTAGCCCTAACACATACCTAAACCTGACTCTTCCTCTATCCCTAAAATTAACCCTAAGCTTAACTCCGCCTTAAACTTATCCCTAAACCTAACAATAACTCTAAACCTGACGCTAACCCTAACCCTAATTCCTAGCACTAATTCTTACTCTAAACCTAACCCTAACAACCCTAACCTAGCCCTACCATTTACCGTAAACCTAGCCTTAACCCTAACCTTGCCCAAACCCTAAACCTAAACCTATACCGACCTCTAACACCAACCTTAACCCTAATCTAACCTTAACCCTAACCCTCACTATTAACAGAAACTTCACCCTAAACCTAAGGCTAACTCCAACTCTAACGCTAACCATAACAATTACCATAACCCTCACCTTAAGTGTAAACCTAACCCTAACCCTCTCCGTAACCCTTAACCGTATCCCCAACCCTAAACATAATGTTATCTCCAAACTTATCCCTAAACCTAACCCTAATACGAACAGTAACCCTAATCTAACCCTAATCCTAATATTATCCCTAAACTCAACCCTACCCTAACCATAAACCTAACCCTAACACCGTAAACTTAACGTCTAACACTATCTATACTCCTAAACCTATTTCTAACTTTCGCCCTTAACCTAAACTTCACACTAACCCTGAACCTAAACCTAACGCTAACCCTAAACATAAGCCCTAACCCTAACCGAACCCTAAACCTAACCTTAACACTAACCTGAACTCAAACCCAAACTCTAACCCTAACCATAAAAATAACCTTAACCCTAACCTAAACTTCATCCAAACCCTAACCCTAACCTTCAACCTAAACCCAACCCAAACCCTTACCTTAAACCTAACCCTAACCATAACGCTAGTCCCTCTGTAACCCTACATTTAACCCTTACAACAGCTCTGAAACTAAACCTAAACAGAATCCTGATCCTAACCCTAATTCTAACCTTGACCCTAAATAGAACACTAACTCTAATCCTAAACCTGGACATAAAGCTAACTCTTATCCTACACCTAACCCTAACTCTGAATCTAAACCTAACTCTAACTCTAACCCTAATCATAACACTTACCCTAAACCCTCACCTTAGATGTAAAACTAACCGTAACCCTCACTCTAACTCCTAACAGTATCCTTCAACCCTAACCCTAATGCTAACCCTAGCCCTAAGCAGAACACTAACCTGAAACCCCTAAGCCCTAACGATAACACTAACCCTAACCCAAACCCTAACCCCTAAGACCAAAGCCTAACCCAAACATTAACCCAAACTCTAACTCTAACCCGAAAACTAATTAGAAACCTAACCCTAACCCTAACCCTACCCTAACCCTAACCCTAACCCTAACCCTAACCCTAAACTAAACCTAACCATGACCGGAACCACAATGCCTAACCTGTACCCTCACTCAAACCCTAACCCTAAACTACACCTCTAACCTCTGACACCTTACCATAACCATAATCCTAAACCTACCCAACCATAACCCTAAATCTAACCCTCACCCCAACCACAATGCCTAACACAAGTCGTAACCCTAACTCTTATACCTAAGTCTAACCTAAAATCTAACCCTAACCCTAAAGCTAAACAAAACCCGGAAACTTAGCTCTAACCCTAAACACAACCTTAACACTAACCTAAAAACAAACCCAAACCTTAGCCATAACCCTAACCCTCAACCTATTTTAAACTTCACCCTATCCCTAACCTAAAGCTAACCCTAACTTTAACCCTAACCTTAACCTTGGCCCACTTGTGACCCTAAACATAACCCTTAGTATATCTCTGACCCTAACCCTCGCCCTAAACCTAATCCTAATCCTAACACTGACCCTAACACTAACCTAACCTTAACCTAACTTGAAGCCTATCATAAACTTAAACCTAACCCTAACCCCTAACCCTAACTCTAACCCTAACCCTAGCCCTAACCCTAACCCTAATCCTAACACTTACCCAAAACCCTCACCTTAACTGTAATCGTAACTCTAAATCTAACCGTAACCCGAAACTTGACCCTAAGTACAACCCTATCCTAAACCTAACTGAAACACTAACCCCTAACCCTAACTCTAACCCAAATCCTTAGCCTAAACCTAATCAAAACCCTTAACATAACCTTAACCAGTAAATATAACTCAAACCCTTACCCTAAGCCGAACCCTCACCCTTAACCAAAATTTCACACTAACCATAACCCTAAACCTACCCTAACTTCATTCAAACCCTAACCCTAACCAAAATTAACACTAATACTAAACATAACCCTAAACCTCAACCTGAACCTAACCTAACCCTGACCCGAACCTGAACCCTAACCGCAACCCTAAACCTCATGCTTAACATAAACTTCACCCTAACACTAACCCTAAAACTAAACGTAACACTAAATCTCCCCCAACCCTGACCCTAGCCCTAAACCTAAGCATAAACCTAACCCGAAACTTAACTCTAACCCTGACCCCAAATCTAACTCTAACCCTATTCCCAACGCTAAAACTTACCCTACACACTCAGCTTCAATGGAAACCCAGCAATAACCCTCACCCTAAAATCAAAACCTAACCCCAAACCTTAACCTAACCCTATCCCTAACCTTCACCTAGTCCTAAACTTAACAAGACTTAACCCTAACACTTAACCTAACCCTAAATCGAAACCTAACCTTAACCCTAAACTTCATCCTAAACTTAACCCTAACCCTAACCACTAACTCTAACCCTCAGCTCAACTCTCACCCTTAACTTCAACTTCACCCTAAACCTAACCCTAAACCAAAACCTAACCCTAACCCTAAACCTAACCCTATACCTGACCCTAATATTTACCCAAACACCTAAACCTAACCCTAACACTAAACCTACCCCTAAAGCTACCCCTAACCTTAACTCAAACACCAAACCCTAACCCTTACCCTAACCCTCATCCTTGACCTCATTTTACCCAAAACCTAAGCCGAACCCTAAACCTAAAACTAAACCAAACCGTAAACAATCCCCTAAATCTAGGCCTAACCCTAAACCTAACCCTAACCATACCCCTAACCGTAACACCGTAAAACATCAGCTTAATTGTGAACCGAACACTAACACTCACACGATCCCCTAAACCTTTTCCTACCCCTAACGCTCTCCTTCATCCTAGCCCTAACACATACCTAAACCTGACTCTTCCTCTAACCCTAAAATTAACCCTAAACTTAACTCCGCCTTAAACTTAACCCTAAACCTAACAATAACTCTAAACCTGACGCTAACCCTAACCCTAATTCCTAGCACTAATTCTTACTCTAAACCTAACCCTAACAACCCTAACCTAGCCCTACCATTTACTGTAACCTAGCCTTAACCCTAACCTTGCCCAAACCCTAAACCTAAACCTATACCGACCTCTAACACCAACCTTAACCCTAATCTAACCTTAACCCTAACCCTGACTTTTAACGGAAACTTCACCCTAAACCTAAGGCTAACTCCAACTCTAACGCTAACCATAACAATTACCATAACCCTCACCTTAAGTGTAAACCTAACCCTAACCCTCTCCCTAACCCTTAACCGTATCCCCAACCCTAAACATAATGTTATCTCCAAACTTATCCCTAAACCTAACCCTAATACGAACAGTAACCCTAATCTAACCCTAATCCTAATATTAACCCTAAACTCAACCCTACCCTACCATAAACCTAACCCTAACACCCTAAACTTAACGTCTAACACTATCTATACTCCTAAACCTATTTCTAACTTTCGCCCTTAACCTAAACTTCACACTAACCCTGAACCTAAACCTAACGCTAACCCTAAACATAAGCCCTAACCCTAACCGAACCCTAAACCTAACCTTAACACTAACCTGAACACAAACCCAAACTCTAGCCCTAACCATAAAAATAACCTTAACCCTAACCTAAACTTCATCCAAACCCTAACCCTAACCTTCAACCTAAACCCAACCCAAACCCTTACCTTAAACCTAACCCTAACCATAACGCTAGTCCCTCTGTAACCCTACATTTAACCCTTACAACAGCTCTGAAACTAAACCTAAACAGAATCCTGATCCTAACCCTAATTCTAACCTTGACCCTAAATAGAACACTAACTCTAATCCTAAACCTGGATATAAAGCTAACACTTATCCTACACCTAAACCTAACTCTGAATCTAAAACTAACTCTAACTCTAACCCTAATCATAACAACACCCTAAACCCTCACCTTAGCTGTAAAACTAACCGTAACCCTCACTCTAACTCCTAACAGTATCCTTCCACCCTAACCCTAATGCTAACCCTAGCCCTAAGCAGAACACTAACATGAAACCCCTAAGCCCTAATGATAACACTAACCCTAACCCAAACCATAACCCCTAAGACAAAAGCCTAACCCAAACATTAACCCTAACTCTAACTCTAACCCGAAAACTAATTAGAAACCTATACCTAACCCTAACCGTAACCCTAACCCTAACCCAAAACTAAACCTAACCATGACCGGAACCACAATGCCTAACCTGTACCCTCACTCAAACCCTAACCCTAAACTACACCTCTAACCTCTGACACCTTACCATAACCATAATCCTAAACCTACCCAACCCTAACCCTAAATCTAACCCTCACCCCAACCACAATGCCTAACACAAATCGTAACCCTAACTGTTATACCTAAGTCTAACCTAAAATCTAACCCTAACCCTAAAGCTAAACAAAACCCGGAAACTTAGCTCTAACCCTAAACACAACCTTAACACTAACCTAAAAACAAACCCAAACCTTAGCCATAACCCTAACCCTCAACCTATCTTAAACTTCACCCTATCCCTAACCTAAAGCTATCCCTAACTTTAACCCTAACCTTAACCTTGGCCCACTTGTGACCCTAAACATAACCCTTAGTATATCTCTGACCCTAACCCTCGCCCTAAACCTAATCCTAATCCTAACACTGACCCTAACACTAACCTAACCTTAACCTAACCTTAACCTAACTTGAAGCCTATCATAAACTTAAACCTAACCCTAACCCCTAACCCTAACTCTAACCCTAACCCTAGCCCTAACCCTAACCCTAATCCTAACACTTACCCAAAACCCTCACCTTAACTGTAATCGTAACTCTAAATCTAACCGTAACCCTAAACTTGACCCTAAGTACAACCCTATCCTAAACCTAACTGAAACACTAACCCCTAACCCTAACTCTAACCCAAATCCTTAGCCTAAACCTAATCGAAACCCTTAACATAACCTTAACCAGTAAATATAACTCAAACCCTTACCCTAAGCCGAACCCTCACCCTTAACCAAAATTTCACACTAACCATAACCCTAAACCTACCCTAACTTCATTCAAACCCTAACCCTAACCAAAATTAACACTAATACTAAACATAACCCTAAACCTCAACCTGAACCTAACCTAACCCTGACCCGAACCTGAACCCTAACCTCAACCCTAAACCTCATGCTTAACATAAACTTCACCCTAACACTAACCCTAAAACTAAACATAACACTAAATCTCCCCCAACCCTGACCCTAGCCCTAAACCTAACCATAAACCTAACCCGAAACTTAACTCTAACCCTGACCCCAAATCTAACTCTAACCCTATTCCTAACGCTAAAACTTACCCTACACACTCAGCTTCAATGGAAACCCAGCAATAACCCTCACCCTAAAATCAAAACCTAACCCCAAACCTTAACCTAACCCTATCCCTAACCTTCACCTAGTCCTAAACTTAACAAGACTTAACCCTAACACTTAACCTAACCCTAAATCGAAACCTAACCTTAACCCTAAACTTCATCCTAAACTTAACCCTAACCCTAACCACTAACTCTAACCCTCAGCTCAACTCTCACCCTTAACCTCAACTTCACCCTAAACCTAACCCTAAACCAAAACCTAACCCTAACCCTAAACCTAACCCTATACCTGACCCTAATATTTACCCAAACACCTAAACCTAACCCTAACACTAAACCTACCCCTAAAGCTACCCCTAACCTTAACTCAAACACCAAACCCTAACCCTTACCCTAACCCTCATCCTTGACCTCATTTTACCCAAAACCTAAGCCGAACCCTAAACCTAAAACTAAACCAAACCGTAAACAATCCCCTAAATCTAGGCCTAACCCTAAACCTAACCCTAACCCTACCCCTAACCGTAACACCGTAAAACATCAGCTTAATTGTGAACCGAACACTAACACTCACACGATCTCCTAAACATTTTCCTACCCCTAACGCTCTCCTTCATCCTAGCCCTAACACATACCTAAACCTGACTCTTCCTCTAACCCTAAAATTAACCCTAAACTTAACTCCGCCTTAAACTTAACCCTAAACCTAACAATAACTCTAAACCTGACGCTAACCCTAACCCTAATTCCTAGCACTAATTCTTACTCTAAACCTAACCCTAACAACCCTAACCTAGCCCTACCATTTACCGTAAACCTAGCCTTAACCCTAACCTTGCCCAAACCCTAAACCTAAACCTATACCGACCTCTAACACCAACCTTAACCCTAATCTAACCTTAACCCTAACCCTGACTATTAACGGAAACTTCACCCTAAACCTAAGGCTAACTCCAACTCTAACGCTAACCATAACAATTACCATAACCCTCACCTTAAGTGTAAACCTAACCCTAACCCTCTCCGTAACCCTTAACCGTATCCCCAACCCTAAACATAATGTTATCTCCAAACTTATCCCTAAACCTAACCCTAATACGAACAGTAACCCTAATCTAACCCTAATCCTAATATTATCCCTAAACTCAACCCTACCCTAACCATAAACCTAACCCTAACACCGTAAACTTAACGTCTAACACTATCTATACTCCTAAACCTATTTCTAACTTTCGCCCTTAACCTAAACTTCACACTAACCCTGAACCTAAACCTAACGCTAACCCTAAACATAAGCCCTAACCCTAACCGAACCCTAAACCTAACCTTAACACTAACCTGAACTCAAACCCAAACTCTAACCCTAACCATAAAAATAACCTTAACCCTAACCTAAACTTCATCCAAACCCTAACCCTAACCTTCAACCTAAACCCAACCCAAACCCTTACCTTAAACCTAACCCTAACCATAACGCTAGTCCCTCTCTAACCCTAAATTTAACCCTTACAACAGCTCTGAAACTAAACCTAAACAGAATCCTGATCCTAACCCTAATTCTAACCTTGACCCTAAATAGAACACTAACTCTAATCCTAAACCTGGACATAAAGCTAACTCTTATCCTACACCTAACCCTAACTCTGAATCTAAACCTAACTCTAACTCTAACCCTAATCATAACACTTACCCTAAACCCTCACCTTAGCTGTAAAACTAACCGTAACCCTCACTCTAACTCCTAACAGTATCCTTCAACCCTAACCCTAATGCTAACCCTAGCCCTAAGCAGAACACTAACCTGAAACCCCTAAGCCCTAACGATAACACTAACCCTAACCCAAACCCTAACCCCTAAGACCAAAGCCTAACCCAAACATTAACCCTAACTCTAACTCTAACCCGAAAACTAATTAGAAACCTAACCCTAACCCTAACCCTACCCTAACCCTAACCCTAACCCTAACCCTAAACTAAACCTAACCATGACCGGAACCACAATGCCTAACCTGTACCCTCACTCAAACCCTAACCCTAAACTACACCTCTAACCTCTGACACCTTACCATAACCATAATCCTAAACCTACCCAACCATAACCCTAAATCTAACCCTCACCCCAACCACAATGCCTAACACAAATCGTAACCCTAACTCTTATACCTAAGTCTAACCTAAAATCTAACCCTAACCCTAAAGCTAAACAAAACCCGGAAACTTAGCTCTAACCCTAAACACAACCTTAACACTAACCTAAAAACAAACCCAAACCTTAGCCATAACCCTAACCCTCAACCTATCTTAAACTTCACCCTATCCCTAACCTAAAGCTAACCCTAACTTTAACCCTAACCTTAACCTTGGCCCACTTGTGACCCTAAACATAACCCTTAGTATATCTCTGACCCTAACCCTCGCCCTAAACCTAATCCTAATCCTAACACTGACCCTAACACTAACCTAACCTTAACCTAACTTGAAGCCTATCATAAACTTAAACCTAACCCTAACCCCTAACCCTAACTCTAACCCTAACCCTAGCCCTAACCCTAACCCTAATCCTAACACTTACCCAAAACCCTCACCTTAACTGTAATCGTAACTCTAAATCTAACCGTAACCCTAAACTTGACCCTAAGTACAACCCTATCCTAAACCTAACTGAAACACTAACCCCTAACCCTAACTCTAACCCAAATCCTTAGCCTAAACCTAATCAAAACCCTTAACATAACCTTAACCAGTAAATATAACTCAAACCCTTACCCTAAGCCGAACCCTCACCCTTAACCAAAATTTCACACTAACCATAACCCTAAACCTACCCTAACTTCATTCAAACCCTAACCCTAACCAAAATTAACACTAATACTAAACATAACCCTAAACCTCAATCTGAACCTAACCTAACCCTGACCCGAACCTGAACCCTAACCGCAACCCTAAACCTCATGCTTAACATAAACTTCACCCTAACACTAACCCTAAAACTAAACGTAACACTAAATCTCCCCCAACCCTGACCCTAGCCCTAAACCTAACCATAAACCTAACCCGAAACTTAACTCTAACCCTGACCCCAAATCTAACTCTAACCCTATTCCCAACGCTAAAACTTACCCTACACACTCAGCTTCAATGGAAACCCAGCAATAACCCTCACCCTAAAATCAAAACCTAACCCCAAACCTTAACCTAACCCTATCCCTAACCTTCACCTAGTCCTAAACTTAACAAGACTTAACCCTAACACTTAACCTAACCCTAAATCGAAACCTAACCTTAACCCTAAACTTCATCCTAAACTTAACCCTAACCCTAACCACTAACTCTAACCCTCAGCTCAACTCTCACCCTTAACTTCAACTTCACCCTAAACCTAACCCTAAACCAAAACCTAACCCTAACCCTAAACCTAACCCTATACCTGACCCTAATATTTACCCAAACACCTAAACCTAACCCTAACACTAAACCTACCCCTAAAGCTACCCCTAACCTTAACTCAAACACCAAACCCTAACCCTTACCCTAACCCTCATCCTTGACCTCATTTTACCCAAAACCTAAGCCGAACCCTAAACCTAAAACTAAACCAAACCGTAAACAATCCCCTAAATCTAGGCCTAACCCTAAACCTAACCCTAACCATACCCCTAACCGTAACACCGTAAAACATCAGCTTAATTGTGAACCGAACACTAACACTCACACGATCCCCTAAACCTTTTCCTACCCCTAACGCTCTCCTTCATCCTAGCCCTAACACATACCTAAACCTGACTCTTCCTCTAACCCTAAAATTAACCCTAAACTTAACTCCGCCTTAAACTTAACCCTAAACCTAACAATAACTCTAAACCTGACGCTAACCCTAACCCTAATTCCTAGCACTAATTCTTACTCTAAACCTAACCCTAACAACCCTAACCTAGCCCTACCATTTACTGTAACCTAGCCTTAACCCTAACCTTGCCCAAACCCTAAACCTAAACCTATACCGACCTCTAACACCAACCTTAACCCTAATCTAACCTTAACCCTAACCCTGACTTTTAACGGAAACTTCACCCTAAACCTAAGGCTAACTCCAACTCTAACGCTAACCATAACAATTACCATAACCCTCACCTTAAGTGTAAACCTAACCCTAACCCTCTCCCTAACCCTTAACCGTATCCCCAACCCTAAACATAATGTTATCTCCAAACTTATCCCTAAACCTAACCCTAATACGAACAGTAACCCTAATCTAACCCTAATCCTAATATTAACCCTAAACTCAACCCTACCCTACCATAAACCTAACCCTAACACCCTAAACTTAACGTCTAACACTATCTATACTCCTAAACCTATTTCTAACTTTCGCCCTTAACCTAAACTTCACACTAACCCTGAACCTAAACCTAACGCTAACCCTAAACATAAGCCCTAACCCTAACCGAACCCTAAACCTAACCTTAACACTAACCTGAACACAAACCCAAACTCTAGCCCTAACCATAAAAATAACCTTAACCCTAACCTAAACTTCATCCAAACCCTAACCCTAACCTTCAACCTAAACCCAACCCAAACCCTTACCTTAAACCTAACCCTAACCATAACGCTACTCCCTCTCTAACCCTAAATTTAACCCTTACAACAGCTCTGAAACTAAACCTAAACAGAATCCTGATCCTAACCCTAATTCTAACCTTGACCCTAAATAGAACACTAACTCTAATCCTAAACCTGGATATAAAGCTAACACTTATCCTACACCTAAACCTAACTCTGAATCTAAAACTAACTCTAACTCTAACCCTAATCATAACAACACCCTAAACCCTCACCTTAGCTGTAAAACTAACCGTAACCCTCACTCTAACTCCTAACAGTATCCTTCCACCCTAACCCTAATGCTAACCCTAGCCCTAAGCAGAACACTAACATGAAACCCCTAAGCCCTAATGATAACACTAACCCTAACCCAAACCATAACCCCTAAGACAAAAGCCTAACCCAAACATTAACCCTAACTCTAACTCTAACCCGAAAACTAATTAGAAACCTAACCCTAACCCTAACCCTACCCTAACCCTAACCCTAACCCTAACCCTAAACTAAACCTAACCATGACCGGAACCACAATGCCTAACCTGTACCCTCACTCAAACCCTAACCCTAAACTACACCTCTAACCTCTGACACCTTACCATAACCATAATCCTAAACCTACCCAACCATAACCCTAAATATAACCCTCACCCCAACCACAATGCCTAACACAAATCGTAACCCTAACTCTTATACCTAAGTCTAACCTAAAATCTAACCCTAACCCTAAAGCTAAACAATACCCGGAAACTTAGCTCTAACCCTAAACACAACCTTAACACTAACCTAAAAACAAACCCAAACCTTAGCCATAACCCTAACCCTCAACCTATCTTAAACTTCACCCTATCCCTAACCTAAAGCTATCCCTAACTTTAACCCTAACCTTAACCTTGGCCCACTTGTGACCCTAAACATAACCCTTAGTATATCTCTGACCCTAACCCTCGCCCTAAACCTAATCCTAATCCTAACACTGACCCTAACACTAACCTAACCTTAACCTAACCTTAACCTAACTTGAAGCCTATCATAAACTTAAACCTAACCCTAACCCCTAACCCTAACTCTAACCCTAACCCTAGCCCTAACCCTAACCCTAATCCTAACACTTACCCAAAACCCTCACCTTAACTGTAATCGTAACTCTAAATCTAACCGTAACCCTAAACTTGACCCTAAGTACAACCCTATCCTAAACCTAACTGAAACACTAACCCCTAACCCTAACTCTAACCCAAATCCTTAGCCTAAACCTAATCGAAACCCTTAACATAACCTTAACCAGTAAATATAACTCAAACCCTTACCCTAAGCCGAACCCTCACCCTTAACCAAAATTTCACACTAACCATAACCCTAAACCTACCCTAACTTCATTCAAACCCTAACCCTAACCAAAATTAACACTAATACTAAACATAACCCTAAACCTCAACCTGAACCTAACCTAACCCTGACCCGAACCTGAACCCTAACCTCAACCCTAAACCTCATGCTTAACATAAACTTCACCCTAACACTAACCCTAAAACTAAACATAACACTAAATCTCCCCCAACCCTGACCCTAGCCCTAAACCTAACCATAAACCTAACCCGAAACTTAACTCTAACCCTGACCCCAAATCTAACTCTAACCCTATTCCTAACGCTAAAACTTACCCTACACACTCAGCTTCAATGGAAACCCAGCAATAACCCTCACCCTAAAATCAAAACCTAACCCCAAACCTTAACCTAACCCTATCCCTAACCTTCACCTAGTCCTAAACTTAACAAGACTTAACCCTAACACTTAACCTAACCCTAAATCGAAACCTAACCTTAACCCTAAACTTCATCCTAAACTTAACCCTAACCCTAACCACTAACTCTAACCCTCAGCTCAACTCTCACCCTTAACCTCAACTTCACCCTAAACCTAACCCTAAACCAAAACCTAACCCTAACCCTAAACCTAACCCTATACCTGACCCTAATATTTACCCAAACACCTAAACCTAACCCTAACACTAAACCTACCCCTAAAGCTACCCCTAACCTTAACTCAAACACCAAACCCTAACCCTTACCCTAACCCTCATCCTTGACCTCATTTTACCCAAAACCTAAGCCGAACCCTAAACCTAAAACTAAACCAAACCGTAAACAATCCCCTAAATCTAGGCCTAACCCTAAACCTAACCCTAACCCTACCCCTAACCGTAACACCGTAAAACATCAGCTTAATTGTGAACCGAACACTAACACTCACACGATCTCCTAAACATTTTCCTACCCCTAACGCTCTCCTTCATCCTAGCCCTAACACATACCTAAACCTGACTCTTCCTCTAACCCTAAAATTAACCCTAAACTTAACTCCGCCTTAAACTTAACCCTAAACCTAACAATAACTCTAAACCTGACGCTAACCCTAACCCTAATTCCTAGCACTAATTCTTACTCTAAACCTAACCCTAACAACCCTAACCTAGCCCTACCATTTACCGTAAACCTAGCCTTAACCCTAACCTTGCCCAAACCCTAAACCTAAACCTATACCGACCTCTAACACCAACCTTAACCCTAATCTAACCTTAACCCTAACCCTCACTATTAACGGAAACTTCACCCTAAACCTAAGGCTAACTCCAACTCTAACGCTAACCATAACAATTACCATAACCCTCACCTTAAGTGTAAACCTAACCCTAACCCTCTCCGTAACCCTTAACCGTATCCCCAACCCTAAACATAATGTTATCTCCAAACTTATCCCTAAACCTAACCCTAATACGAACAGTAACCCTAATCTAACCCTAATCCTAATATTATCCCTAAACTCAACCCTACCCTAACCATAAACCTAACCCTAACACCGTAAACTTAACGTCTAACACTATCTATACTCCTAAACCTATTTCTAACTTTCGCCCTTAACCTAAACTTCACACTAACCCTGAACCTAAACCTAACGCTAACCCTAAACATAAGCCCTAACCCTAACCGAACCCTAAACCTAACCTTAACACTAACCTGAACTCAAACCCAAACTCTAACCCTAACCATAAAAATAACCTTAACCCTAACCTAAACTTCATCCAAACCCTAACCCTAACCTTCAACCTAAACCCAACCCAAACCCTTACCTTAAACCTAACCCTAACCATAACGCTAGTCCCTCTCTAACCCTAAATTTAACCCTTACAACAGCTCTGAAACTAAACCTAAACAGAATCCTGATCCTAACCCTAATTCTAACCTTGACCCTAAATAGAACACTAACTCTAATCCTAAACCTGGACATAAAGCTAACTCTTATCCTACACCTAACCCTAACTCTGAATCTAAACCTAACTCTAACTCTAACCCTAATCATAACACTTACCCTAAACCCTCACCTTAGCTGTAAAACTAACCGTAACCCTCACTCTAACTCCTAACAGTATCCTTCAACCCTAACCCTAATGCTAACCCTAGCCCTAAGCAGAACACTAACCTGAAACCCCTAAGCCCTAACGATAACACTAACCCTAACCCAAACCCTAACCCCTAAGACCAAAGCCTAACCCAAACATTAACCCTAACTCTAACTCTAACCCGAAAACTAATTAGAAACCTAACCCTAACCCTAACCCTACCCTAACCCTAACCCTAACCCTAACCCTAACCCTAAACTAAACCTAACCATGACCGGAACCACAATGCCTAACCTGTACCCTCACTCAAACCCTAACCCTAAACTACACCTCTAACCTCTGACACCTTACCATAACCATAATCCTAAACCTACCCAACCATAACCCTATATCTAACCCTCACCCCAACCACAATGCCTAACACAAATCGTAACCCTAACTGTTATACCTAAGTCTAACCTAAAATCTAACCCTAACCCTAAAGCTAAACAAAACCCGGAAACTTAGCTCTAACCCTAAACACAACCTTAACACTAACCTAAAAACAAACCAAAACCTTAGCCATAACCCTAACCCTCAACCTCTCTTAAACTTCACCCTATCCCTAACCTAAAGCTAACCCTAACTTTAACCCTAACCTTAACCTTGGCCCACTTGTGACCCTAAACATAACCCTTAGTATATCTCTGACCCTAACCCTCGCCCTAAACCTAATCCTAATCCTAACACTGACCCTAACACTAACCTAACCTTAACCTAACTTGAAGCCTATCATAAACTTAAACCTAACCCTAACCCCTAACCCTAACTCTAACCCTAACCCTAGCCCTAACCCTAACCCTAATCCTAACACTTACCCAAAACCCTCACCTTAACTGTAATCGTAACTCTAAATCTAACCGTAACCCTAAACTTGACCCTAAGTACAACCCTATCCTAAACCTAACTGAAACACTAACCCCTAACCCTAACTCTAACCCAAATCCTTAGCCTAAACCTAATCAAAACCCTTAACATAACCTTAACCAGTAAATATAACTCAAACCCTTACCCTAAGCCGAACCCTCACCCTTAACCAAAATTTCACACTAACCATAACCCTAAACCTACCCTAACTTCATTCAAACCCTAACCCTAACCAAAATTAACACTAATACTAAACATAACCCTAAACCTCAATCTGAACCTAACCTAACCCTGACCCGAACCTGAACCCTAACCGCAACCCTAAACCTCATGCTTAACATAAACTTCACCCTAACACTAACCCTAAAACTAAACGTAACACTAAATCTCCCCCAACCCTGACCCTAGCCCTAAACCTAAGCATAAACCTAACCCGAAACTTAACTCTAACCCTGACCCCAAATCTAACTCTAACCCTATTCCCAACGCTAAAACTTACCCTACACACTCAGCTTCAATGGAAACCCAGCAATAACCCTCACCCTAAAATCAAAACCTAACCCCAAACCTTAACCTAACCCTATCCCTAACCTTCACCTAGTCCTAAACTTAACAAGACTTAACCCTAACACTTAACCTAACCCTAAATCGAAACCTAACCTTAACCCTAAACTTCATCCTAAACTTAACCCTAACCCTAACCACTAACTCTAACCCTCAGCTCAACTCTCACCCTTAACTTCAACTTCACCCTAAACCTAACCCTAAACCAAAACCTAACCCTAACCCTAAACCTAACCCTATACCTGACCCTAATATTTACCCAAACACCTAAACCTAACCCTAACACTAAACCTACCCCTAAAGCTACCCCTAACCTTAACTCAAACACCAAACCCTAACCCTTACCCTAACCCTCATCCTTGACCTCATTTTACCCAAAACCTAAGCCGAACCCTAAACCTAAAACTAAACCAAACCGTAAACAATCCCCTAAATCTAGGCCTAACCCTAAACCTAACCCTAACCATACCCCTAACCGTAACACCGTAAAACATCAGCTTAATTGTGAACCAAACACTAACACTCACACGATCCCCTAAACCTTTTCCTACCCCTAACGCTCTCCTTCATCCTAGCCCTAACACATACCTAAACCTGACTCTTCCTCTAACCCTAAAATTAACCCTAAACTTAACTCCGCCTTAAACTTAACCCTAAACCTAACAATAACTCTAAACCTGACGCTAACCCTAACCCTAATTCCTAGCACTAATTCTTACTCTAAACCTAACCCTAACAACCCTAACCTAGCCCTACCATTTACTGTAACCTAGCCTTAACCCTAACCTTGCCCAAACCCTAAACCTAAACCTATACCGACCTCTAACACCAACCTTAACCCTAATCTAACCTTAACCCTAACCCTGACTTTTAACGGAAACTTCACCCTAAACCTAAGGCTAACTCCAACTCTAACGCTAACCATAACAATTACCATAACCCTCACCTTAAGTGTAAACCTAACCCTAACCCTCTCCCTAACCCTTAACCGTATCCCCAACCCTAAACATAATGTTATCTCCAAACTTATCCCTAAACCTAACCCTAATACGAACAGTAACCCTAATCTAACCCTAATCCTAATATTAACCCTAAACTCAACCCTACCCTACCATAAACCTAACCCTAACACCCTAAACTTAACGTCTAACACTATCTATACTCCTAAACCTATTTCTAACTTTCGCCCTTAACCTAAACTTCACACTAACCCTGAACCTAAACCTAACGCTAACCCTAAACATAAGCCCTAACCCTAACCGAACCCTAAACCTAACCTTAACACTAACCTGAACACAAACCCAAACTCTAGCCCTAACCATAAAAATAACCTTAACCCTAACCTAAACTTCATCCAAACCCTAACCCTAACCTTCAACCTAAACCCAACCCAAACCCTTACCTTAAACCTAACCCTAACCATAACGCTACTCCCTCTCTAACCCTAAATTTAACCCTTACAACAGCTCTGAAACTAAACCTAAACAGAATCCTGATCCTAACCCTAATTCTAACCTTGACCCTAAATAGAACACTAACTCTAATCCTAAACCTGGATATAAAGCTAACACTTATCCTACACCTAAACCTAACTCTGAATCTAAAACTAACTCTAACTCTAACCCTAATCATAACAACACCCTAAACCCTCACCTTAGCTGTAAAACTAACCGTAACCCTCACTCTAACTCCTAACAGTATCCTTCCACCCTAACCCTAATGCTAACCCTAGCCCTAAGCAGAACACTAACATGAAACCCCTAAGCCCTAATGATAACACTAACCCTAACCCAAACCATAACCCCTAAGACAAAAGCCTAACCCAAACATTAACCCTAACTCTAACTCTAACCCGAAAACTAATTAGAAACCTATACCTAACCCTAACCGTAACCCTAACCCTAACCCAAAACTAAACCTAACCATGACCGGAACCACAATGCCTAACCTGTACCCTCACTCAAACCCTAACCCTAAACTACACCTCTAACCTCTGACACCTTACCATAACCATAATCCTAAACCTACCCAACCATAACCCTAAATCTAACCCTCACCCCAACCACAATGCCTAACACAAATCGTAACCCTAACTCTTATACCTAAGTCTAACCTAAAATCTAACCCTAACCCTAAAGCTAAACAAAACCCGGAAACTTAGCTCTAACCCTAAACACAACCTTAACACTAACCTAAAAACAAACCCAAACCTTAGCCATAACCCTAACCCTCAACCTATCTTAAACTTCACCCTATCCTTAACCTAAAGCTATCCCTAACTTTAACCCTAACCTTAACCTTGGCCCACTTGTGACCCTAAACATAACCCTTAGTATATCTCTGACCCTAACCCTCGCCCTAAACCTAATCCTAATCCTAACACTGACCCTAACACTAACCTAACCTTAACCTAACTTGAAGCCTATCATAAACTTAAACCTAACCCTAACCCCTAACCCTAACTCTAACCCTAACCCTAGCCCTAACCCTAACCCTAATCCTAACACTTACCCAAAACCCTCACCTTAACTGTAATCGTAACTCTAAATCTAACCGTAACCCTAAACTTGACCCTAAGTACAACCCTATCCTAAACCTAACTGAAACACTAACCCCTAACCCTAACTCTAACCCAAATCCTTAGCCTAAACCTAATCGAAACCCTTAACATAACCTTAACCAGTAAATATAACTCAAACCCTTACCCTAAGCCGAACCCTCACCCTTAACCAAAATTTCACACTAACCATAACCCTAAACCTACCCTAACTTCATTCAAACCCTAACCCTAACCAAAATTAACACTAATACTAAACATAACCCTAAACCTCAACCTGAACCTAACCTAACCCTGACCCGAACCTGAACCCTAACCTCAACCCTAAACCTCGTGCTTAACATAAACTTCACCCTAACACTAACCCTAAAACTAAACATAACACTAAATCTCCCCCAACCCTGACCCTAGCCCTAAACCTAACCATAAACCTAACCCGAAACTTAACTCTAACCCTGACCCCAAATCTAACTCTAACCCTATTCCTAACGCTAAAACTTACCCTACACACTCAGCTTCAATGGAAACCCAGCAATAACCCTCACCCTAAAATCAAAACCTAACCCCAAACCTTAACCTAACCCTATCCCTAACCTTCACCTAGTCCTAAACTTAACAAGACTTAACCCTAACACTTAACCTAACCCTAAATCGAAACCTAACCTTAACCCTAAACTTCATCCTAAACTTAACCCTAACCCTAACCACTAACTCTAACCCTCAGCTCAACTCTCACCCTTAACCTCAACTTCACCCTAAACCTAACCCTAAACCAAAACCTAACCCTAACCCTAAACCTAACCCTATACCTGACCCTAATATTTACCCAAACACCTAAACCTAACCCTAACACTAAACCTACCCCTAAAGCTACCCCTAACCTTAACTCAAACACCAAACCCTAACCCTTACCCTAACCCTCATCCTTGACCTCATTTTACCCAAAACCTAAGCCGAACCCTAAACCTAAAACTAAACCAAACCGTAAACAATCCCCTAAATCTAGGCCTAACCCTAAACCTAACCCTAACCCTACCCCTAACCGTAACACCGTAAAACATCAGCTTAATTGTGAACCGAACACTAACACTCACACGATCTCCTAAACATTTTCCTACCCCTAACGCTCTCCTTCATCCTAGCCCTAACACATACCTAAACCTGACTCTTCCTCTAACCCTAAAATTAACCCTAACCTTAACTCTGCCTTAAACTTAACCCTAAACCTAACAATAACTCTAAACCTGACGCTAACCCTAACCCTAATTCCTAGCACTAATTCTTACTCTAAACCTAACCCTAACAACCCTAACCTAGCCCTACCATTTACCGTAAACCTAGCCTTAACCCTAACCTTGCCCAAACCCTAAACCTAAACCTATACCGACCTCTAACACCAACCTTAACCCTAATCTAACCTTAACCCTAACCCTCACTATTAACGGAAACTTCACCCTAAACCTAAGGCTAACTCCAACTCTAACGCTAACCATAACAATTACCATAACCCTCACCTTAAGTGTAAACCTAACCCTAACCCTCTCCCTAACCCTTAACCGTATCCCCAACCCTAAACATAATGTTATCTCCAAACTTATCCCTAAACCTAACCCTAATACGAACAGTAACCCTAATCTAACCCTAATCCTAATATTATCCCTAAACTCAACCCTACCCTAACCATAAACCTAACCCTAACACCCTAAACTTAACGTCTAACACTATCTATACTCCTAAACCTATTTCTAACTTTCGCCCTTAACCTAAACTTCACACTAACCCTGAACCTAAACCTAACGCTAACCCTAAACATAAGCCCTAACCCTAACCGAACCCTAAACCTAACCTTAACACTAACCTGAACTCAAACCCAAACTCTAACCCTAACCATAAAAATAACCTTAACCCTAACCTAAACTTCATCCAAACCCTAACCCTAACCTTCAACCTAAACCCAACCCAAACCCTTACCTTAAACCTAACCCTAACCATAACGCTAGTCCCTCTCTAACCCTAAATTTAACCCTTACAACAGCTCTGAAACTAAACCTAAACAGAATCCTGATCCTAACCCTAATTCTAACCTTGACCCTAAATAGAACACTAACTCTAATCCTAAACCTGGACATAAAGCTAACTCTTATCCTACACCTAACCCTAACTCTGAATCTAAACCTAACTCTAACTCTAACCCTAATCATAACACTTACCCTAAACCCTCACCTTAGCTGTAAAACTAACCGTAACCCTCACTCTAACTCCTAACAGTATCCTTCAACCCTAACCCTAATGCTAACCCTAGCCCTAAGCAGAACACTAACCTGAAACCCCTAAGCCCTAACGATAACACTAACCCTAACCCAAACCCTAACCCCTAAGACCAAAGCCTAACCCAAACATTAACCCTAACTCTAACTCTAACCCGAAAACTAATTAGAAACCTAACCCTAACCCTAACCCTACCCTAACCCTAACCCTAACCCTAACCCTAACCCTAAACTAAACCTAACCATGACCGGAACCACAATGCCTAACCTGTACCCTCACTCAAACCCTAACCCTAAACTACACCTCTAACCTCTGACACCTTACCATAACCATAATCCTAAACCTACCCAACCATAACCCTAAATCTAACCCTCACCCCAACCACAATGCCTAACACAAATCGTAACCCTAACTCTTATACCTAAGTCTAACCTAAAATCTAACCCTAACCCTAAAGCTAAACAAAACCCGGAAACTTAGCTCTAACCCTAAACACAACCTTAACACTAACCTAAAAACAAACCCAAACCTTAGCCATAACCCTAACCCTCAACCTATCTTAAACTTCACCCTATCCCTAACCTAAAGCTAACCCTAACTTTAACCCTAACCTTAACCTTGGCCCACTTGTGACCCTAAACATAACCCTTAGTATATCTCTGACCCTAACCCTCGCCCTAAACCTAATCCTAATCCTAACACTGACCCTAACACTAACCTAACCTTAACCTAACTTGAAGCCTATCATAAACTTAAACCTAACCCTAACCCCTAACCCTAACTCTAACCCTAACCCTAGCCCTAACCCTAACCCTAATCCTAACACTTACCCAAAACCCTCACCTTAACTGTAATCGTAACTCTAAATCTAACCGTGACCCTAAACTTGACCCTAAGTACAACCCTATCCTAAACCTAACTGAAACACTAACCCCTAACCCTAACTCTAACCCAAATCCTTAGCCTAAACCTAATCAAAACCCTTAACATAACCTTAACCAGTAAATATAACTCAAACCCTTACCCTAAGCCGAACCCTCACCCTTAACCAAAATTTCACACTAACCATAACCCTAAACCTACCCTAACTTCATTCAAACCCTAACCCTAACCAAAATTAACACTAATACTAAACATAACCCTAAACCTCAATCTGAACCTAACCTAACCCTGACCCGAACCTGAACCCTAACCGCAACCCTAAACCTCATGCTTAACATAAACTTCACCCTAACACTAACCCTAAAACTAAACGTAACACTAAATCTCCCCCAACCCTGACCCTAGCCCTAAACCTAACCATAAACCTAACCCGAAACTTAACTCTAACCCTGACCCCAAATCTAACTCTAACCCTATTCCCAACGCTAAAACTTACCCTACACACTCAGCTTCAATGGAAACCCAGCAATAACCCTCACCCTAAAATCAAAACCTAACCCCAAACCTTAACCTAACCCTATCCCTAACCTTCACCTAGTCCTAAACTTAACAAGACTTAACCCTAACACTTAACCTAACCCTAAATCGAAACCTAACCTTAACCCTAAACTTCATCCTAAACTTAACCCTAACCCTAACCACTAACTCTAACCCTCAGCTCAACTCTCACCCTTAACTTCAACTTCACCCTAAACCTAACCCTAAACCAAAACCTAACCCTAACCCTAAACCTAACCCTATACCTGACCCTAATATTTACCCAAACACCTAAACCTAACCCTAACACTAAACCTACCCCTAAAGCTACCCCTAACCTTAACTCAAACACCAAACCCTAACCCTTACCCTAACCCTCATCCTTGACCTCATTTTACCCAAAACCTAAGCCGAACCCTAAACCTAAAACTAAACCAAACCGTAAACAATCCCCTAAATCTAGGCCTAACCCTAAACCTAACCCTAACCATACCCCTAACCGTAACACCGTAAAACATCAGCTTAATTGTGAACCGAACACTAACACTCACACGATCCCCTAAACCTTTTCCTACCCCTAACGCTCTCCTTCATCCTAGCCCTAACACATACCTAAACCTGACTCTTCCTCTAACCCTAAAATTAACCCTAAACTTAACTCCGCCTTAAACTTAACCCTAAACCTAACAATAACTCTAAACCTGACGCTAACCCTAACCCTAATTCCTAGCACTAATTCTTACTCTAAACCTAACCCTCACAACCCTAACCTAGCCCTACCATTTACCGTAAACCTAGCCTTAACCCTAACCTTGCCCAAACGCTAAACCTAAACCTATACCGACCTCTAACACCAACCTTAACCCTAATCTAACCTTAACCCTAACCCTGACTATTAACGCAAACTTCACTCTAAACCTAAGGCTAACTCCAACTCTAACGCTAACCATAACAATTACCATAACCCTCACCTTAAGTGTAAACCTAACCCTAACCCTCTCCCTAACCCTTAACCGTATCCCCAACCCTAAACATAATGTTATCTCCAAACTTATCCCTAAACCTAACCCTAATACGAACAGTAACCCTAATCTAACCCTAATCCTAATATTATCCCTAAACTCAACCCTACCCTAACCATAAACCTAACTCTAACACCGTAAACTTAACGTCTAACACTATCTATACTCCTAAACCTATTTCTAACTTTCGCCCTTAACCTAAACTTCACACTAACCCTGAACCTAAACCTAACGGTAACCCTAAACATAAGCCCTAACCCTAACCGAACCCTAAACCTAACCTTAACACTAACCTGAACACAAACCCAAACTCTAGCCCTAACCATAAAAATAACCTTAACCCTAACCTAAACTTCATCCAAACCCTAACCCTAACCTTCAACCTAAACCCAACCCAAACCCTTACCTTAAACCTAACCCTAACCATAACGCTAGTCCCTCTCTAACCCTAAATTTAACCCTTACAACAGCTCTGAAACTAAACCTAAACAGAATCCTGATCCTAACCCTAATTCTAACCTTGACCCTAAATAGAACGCTAACTCTAATCCTAAACCTGGACATAAAGCTAACTCTTATCCTACACCTAACCCTAACTCTGAATCTAAACCTAACTCTAACTCTAACCCTAATCATAACACTTACCCTAAACCCTCAATTTAGCTGTAAAACTGACCGTAACCCTCACTCTAACTCCTAACAGTATCCTTCAACCCTAACCCTAATGCTAACCCTAGCCCTAAGCAGAACACTAACCTGAAACCCCTAAGCCCTAACGATAACACTAACCCTAACCCAAACCCTAACCCCTAAGACCAAAGCCTAACCCAAACATTAACCCTAACTCTAACTCTAACCCGAAAACTAATTAGAAACCTAACCCTAACCCTAACCCTACCCTAACCCTAACCCTAACCCTAACCCTAACCCTAAACTAAACCTAACCATGACCGGAACCACAATGCCTAACCTGTACCCTCACTCAAACCCTAACCCTAAACTACACCTCTAACCTCTGACACCTTACCATAACCATAATCCTAAACCTACCCAACCATAACCCTAAATCTAACCCTCACCCCAACCACAATGCCTAACACAAATCGTAACCCTAACTCTTATACCTAAGTCTAACCTAAAATCTAACCCTAACCCTAAAGCTAAACAAAACCCGGAAACTTAGCTCTAACCCTAAACACAACCTTAACACTAACCTAAAAACAAACCCAAACCTTAGCCATAACCCTAACCCTCAACCTCTCTTAAACTTCACCCTATCCCTAACCTAAAGCTAACCCTAACTTTAACCCTAACCTTAACCTTGGCCCACTTGTGACCCTAAACATAACCCTTAGTATATCTCTGACCCTAACCCTCGCCCTAAACCTAATCCTAATCCTAACACTGACCCTAACACTAACCTAACCTTAACCTAACTTGAAGCCTATCATAAACTTAAACCTAACCCTAACCCCTAACCCTAACTCTAACCCTAACCCTAGCCCTAACCCTAACCCTAATCCTAACACTTACCCAAAACCCTCACCTTAACTGTAATCGTAACTCTAAATCTAACCGTAAACCTAAACTTGACCCTAAGTACAACCCTATCCTAAACCTAACTGAAACACTAACCCCTAACCCTAACTCTAACCCAAATCCTTAGCCTAAACCTAATCAAAACCCTTAACATAACCTTAACCAGTAAATATAACTCAAACCCTTACCCTAAGCCGAACCCTCACCCTTAACCAAAATTTCACACTAACCATAACCCTAAACCTACCCTAACTTCATTCAAACCCTAACCCTAACCAAAATTAACACTAATACTAAACATAACCCTAAACCTCAATCTGAACCTAACCTAACCCTGACCCGAACCTGAACCCTAACCGCAACCCTAAACCTCATGCTTAACATAAACTTCACCCTAACACTAACCCTAAAACTAAACGTAACACTAAATCTCCCCCAACCCTGACCCTAGCCCTAAACCTAACCATAAACCTAACCCGAAACTTAACTCTAACCCTGACCCCAAATCTAACTCTAACCCTATTCCCAACGCTAAAACTTACCCTACACACTCAGCTTCAATGGAAACCCAGCAATAACCCTCACCCTAAAATCAAAACCTAAACCCAAACCTTAACCTAACCCTATCCCTAACCTTCACCTAGTCCTAAACTTAACAAGACTTAACCCTAACACTTAACCTAACCCTAAATCGAAACCTAACCTTAACCCTAAACTTCATCCTAAACTTAACCCTAACCCTAACCACTAACTCTAACCCTCAGCTCAACTCTCACCCTTAACTTCAACTTCACCCTAAACCTAACCCTAAACCAAAACCTAACCCTAACCCTAAACCTAACCCTATACCTGACCCTAATATTTACCCAAACACCTAAACCTAACCCTAACACTAAACCTACCCCTAAAGCTACCCCTAACCTTAACTCAAACACCAAACCCTAACCCTTACCCTAACCCTCATCCTTGACCTCATTTTACCCAAAACCTAAGCCGAACCCTAAACCTAAAACTAAACCAAACCGTAAACAATCCCCTAAATCTAGGCCTAACCCTAAACCTAACCCTAACCATACCCCTAACCGTAACACCGTAAAACATCAGCTTAATTGTGAACCGAACACTAACACTCACACGATCCCCTAAACCTTTTCCTACCCCTAACGCTCTCCTTCATCCTAGCCCTAACACATACCTAAACCTGACTCTTCCTCTAACCCTAAAATTAACCCTAAACTTAACTCCGCCTTAAACTTAACCCTAAACCTAACAATAACTCTAAACCTGACGCTAACCCTAACCCTAATTCCTAGCACTAATTCTTACTCTAAACCTAACCCTAACAACCCTAACCTAGCCCTACCATTTACCGTAAACCTAGCCTTAACCCTAACCTTGCCCAAACGCTAAACCTAAACCTATACCGACCTCTAACACCAACCTTAACCCTAATCTAACCTTAACCCTAACCCTGACTATTAACGCAAACTTCACTCTAAACCTAAGGCTAACTCCAACTCTAACGCTAACCATAACAATTACCATAACCCTCACCTTAAGTGTAAACCTAACCCTAACCCTCTCCCTAACCCTTAACCGTATCCCCAACCCTAAACATAATGTTATCTCCAAACTTATCCCTAAACCTAACCCTAATACGAACAGTAACCCTAATCTAACCCTAATCCTAATATTATCCCTAAACTCAACCCTACCCTAACCATAAACCTAACTCTAACACCGTAAACTTAACGTCTAACACTATCTATACTCCTAAACCTATTTCTAACTTTCGCCCTTAACCTAAACTTCACACTAACCCTGAACCTAAACCTAACGCTAACCCTAAACATAAGCCCTAACCCTAACCGAACCCTAAACCTAACCTTAACACTAACCTGAACACAAACCCAAACTCTAGCCCTAACCATAAAAATAACCTTAACCCTAACCTAAACTTCATCCAAACCCTAACCCTAACCTTCAACCTAAACCCAACCCAAACCCTTACCTTAAACCTAACCCTAACCATAACGCTAGTCCCTCTCTAACCCTAAATTTAACCCTTACAACAGCTCTGAAACTAAACCTAAACAGAATCCTGATCCTAACCCTAATTCTAACCTTGACCCTAAATAGAACGCTAACTCTAATCCTAAACCTGGACATAAAGCTAACTCTTATCCTACACCTAACCCTAACTCTGAATCTAAACCTAACTCTAACTCTAACCCTAATCATAACACTTACCCTAAACCCTCACCTTAGCTGTAAAACTAACCGTAACCCTCACTCTAACTCCTAACAGTATCCTTCAACCCTAACCCTAATGCTAACCCTAGCCCTAAGCAGAACACTAACCTGAAACCCCTAAGCCCTAACGATAACACTAACCCTAACCCAAACCCTAACCCCTAAGACCAAAGCCTAACCCAAACATTAACCCTAACTCTAACTCTAACCCGAAAACTAATTAGAAACCTAACCCTAACCCTAACCCTACCCTAACCCTAACCCTAACCCTAACCCTAACCCTAAACTAAACCTAACCATGACCGGAACCACAATGCCTAACCTGTACCCTCACTCAAACCCTAACCCTAAACTACACCTCTAACCTCTGACACCTTACCATAACCATAATCCTAAACCTACCCAACCATAACCCTAAATCTAACCCTCACCCCAACCACAATGCCTAACACAAATCGTAACCCTAACTCTTATACCTAAGTCTAACCTAAAATCTAACCCTAACCCTAAAGCTAAACAAAACCCGGAAACTTAGCTCTAACCCTAAACACAACCTTAACACTAACCTAAAAACAAACCCAAACCTTAGCCATAACCCTAACCCTCAACCTATCTTAAACTTCACCCTATCCCTAACCTAAAGCTATCCCTAACTTTAACCCTAACCTTAACCTTGGCCCACTTGTGACCCTAAACATAACCCTTAGTATATCTCTGACCCTAACCCTCGCCCTAAACCTAATCCTAATCCTAACACTGACCCTAACACTAACCTAACCTTAACCTAACCTTAACCTAACTTGAAGCCTATCATAAACTTAAACCTAACCCTAACCCCTAACCCTAACTCTAACCCTAACCCTAGCCCTAACCCTAACCCTAATCCTAACACTTACCCAAAAACCTCACCTTAACTGTAATCGTAACTCTAAATCTAACCGTAACCCTAAACTTGACCCTAAGTACAACCGTATCCTAAACCTAACTGAAACACTAACCCCTAACCCTAACTCTAACCCAAATCCTTAGCCTAAACCTAATCGAAACCCTTAACATAACCTTAACCAGTAAATATAACTCAAACCCTTACCCTAAGCCGAACCCTCACCCTTAACCAAAATTTCACACTAACCATAACCCTAAACCTACCCTAACTTCATTCAAACCCTAACCCTAACCAAAATTAACACTAATACTAAACATAACCCTAAACCTCAACCTGAACCTAACCTAACCCTGACCCGAACCTGAACCCTAACCTCAACCCTAAACCTCATGCTTAACATAAACTTCACCCTAACACTAACCCTAAAACTAAACATAACACTAAATCTCCCCCAACCCTGACCCTAGCCCTAAACCTAACCATAAACCTAACCCGAAACTTAACTCTAACCCTGACCCCAAATCTAACTCTAACCCTATTCCTAACGCTAAAACTTACCCTACACACTCAGCTTCAATGGAAACCCAGCAATAACCCTCACCCTAAAATCAAAACCTAACCCCAAACCTTAACCTAACCCTATCCCTAACCTTCACCTAGTCCTAAACTTAACAAGATTTAACCCTAACACTTAACCTAACCCTAAATCGAAACCTAACCTTAACCCTAAACTTCATCCTAAACTTAACCCTAACCCTAACCACTAACTCTAACCCTCAGCTCAACTCTCACCCTTAACCTCAACTTCACCCTAAACCTAACCCTAAACCAAAACCTAACCCTAACCCTAAACCTAACCCTATACCTGACCCTAATATTTACCCAAACACCTAAACCTAACCCTAACACTAAACCTACCCCTAAAGCTACCCCTAACCTTAACTCAAACACCAAACCCTAACCCTTACCCTAACCCTCATCCTTGACCTCATTTTACCCAAAACCTAAGCCGAACCCTAAACCTAAAACTAAACCAAACCGTAAACAATCCCCTAAATCTAGGCCTAACCCTAAACCTAACCCTAACCCTACCCCTAACCGTAACACCGTAAAACATCAGCTTAATTGTGAACCGAACACTAACACTCACACGATCTCCTAAACATTTTCCTACCCCTAACGCTCTCCTTCATCCTAGCCCTAACACATACCTAAACCTGACTCTTCCTCTAAGACTAAAATTAACCCTAAACTTAACTCCGCCTTAAACTTAACCCTAAACCTAACAATAACTCTAAACCTGACGCTAACCCTAACCCTAATTCCTAGCACTAATTCTTACTCTAAACCTAACCCTAACAACCCTAACCTAGCCCTACCATTTACCGTAAACCTAGCCTTAACCCTAACCTTGCCCAAACCCTAAACCTAAACCTATACCGACCTCTAACACCAACCTTAACCCTAATCTAACCTTAACCCTAACCCTCACTATTAACGGAAACTTCACCCTAAACCTAAGGCTAACTCCAACTCTAACGCTAACCATAACAATTACCATAACCCTCACCTTAAGTGTAAACCTAACCCTAACCCTCTCCGTAACCCTTAACCGTATCCCCAACCCTAAACATAATGTTATCTCCAAACTTATCCCTAAACCTAACCCTAATACGAACAGTAACCCTAATCTAACCCTAATCCTAATATTATCCCTAAACTCAACCCTACCCTAACCATAAACCTAACCCTAACACCGTAAACTTAACGTCTAACACTATCTATACTCCTAAACCTATTTCTAACTTTCGCCCTTAACCTAAACTTCACACTAACCCTGAACCTAAACCTAACGCTAACTCTAAACATAAGCCCTAACCCTAACCGAACCCTAAACCTAACCTTAACACTAACCTGAACTCAAACCCAAACTCTAACCCTAACCATAAAAATAACCTTAACCCTAACCTAAACTTCATCCAAACCCTAACCCTAACCTTCAACCTAAACCCAACCCAAACCCTTACCTTAAACCTAACCCTAACCATAACGCTAGTCCCTCTCTAACCCTAAATTTAACCCTTACAACAGCTCTGAAACTAAACCTAAACAGAATCCTGATCCTAACCCTAATTCTAACCTTGACCCTAAATAGAACACTAACTCTAATCCTAAACCTGGACATAAAGCTAACTCTTATCCTACACCTAACCCTAACTCTGAATCTAAACCTAACTCTAACTCTAACCCTAATCATAACACTTACCCTAAACCCTCACCTTAGCTGTAAAACTAACCGTAACCCTCACTCTAACTCCTAACAGTATCCTTCAACCCTAACCCTAATGCTAACCCTAGCCCTAAGCAGAACACTAACCTGAAACCCCTAAGCCCTAACGATAACACTAACCCTAACCCAAACCCTAACCCCTAAGACCAAAGCCTAACCCAAACATTAACCCTAACTCTAACTCTAACCCGAAAACTAATTAGAAACCTAACCCTAACCCTAACCCTACCCTAACCCTAGCCCTAACCCTAACCCTAACCCTAAACTAAACCTAACCATGACCGGAACCACAATGCCTAACCTGTACCCTCACTCAAACCCTAACCCTAAACTACACCTCTAACCTCTGACACCTTACCATAACCATAATCCTAAACCTACCCAACCCTAACCCTAAATCTAACCCTCACCCCAACCACAATGCCTAACACAAATCGTAACCCTAACTCTTATACCTAAGTCTAACCTAAAATCTAACCCTAACCCTAAAGCTAAACAAAACCCGGAAACTTAGCTCTAACCCTAAACACAACCTTAACACTAACCTAAAAACAAACCCAAACCTTAGCCATAACCCTAACCCTCAACCTCTCTTAAACTTCACCCTATCCCTAACCTAAAGCTAACCCTAACTTTAACCCTAACCTTAACCTTGGCCCACTTGTGACCCTAAACATAACCCTTAGTATATCTCTGACCCTAACCCTCGCCCTAAACCTAATCCTAATCCTAACACTGACACTAACACTAACCTAACCTTAACCTAACTTGAAGCCTATCATAAACTTAAACCTAACCCTAACCCCTAACCCTAACTCTAACCCTAACCCTAGCCCTAACCCTAACCCTAATCCTAACACTTACCCAAAACCCTCACCTTAACTGTAATCGTAACTCTAAATCTAACCGTAACCCTAAACTTGACCCTAAGTACAACCCTATCCTAAACCTAACTGAAACACTAACCCCTAACCCTAACTCTAACCCAAATCCTTAGCCTAAACCTAATCAAAACCCTTAACATAACCTTAACCAGTAAATATAACTCAAACCCTTACCCTAAGCCGAACCCTCACCCTTAACCAAAATTTCACACTAACCATAACCCTAAACCTACCCTAACTTCATTCAAACCCTAACCCTAACCAAAATTAACACTAATACTAAACATAACCCTAAACCTCAATCTGAACCTAACCTAACCCTGACCCGAACCTGAACCCTAACCGCAACCCTAAACCTCATGCTTAACATAAACTTCACCCTAACACTAACCCTAAAACTAAACGTAACACTAAATCTCCCCCAACCCTGACCCTAGCCCTAAACCTAACCATAAACCTAACCCGAAACTTAACTCTAACCCTGACCCCAAATCTAACTCTAACCCTATTCCCAACGCTAAAACTTACCCTACACACTCAGCTTCAATGGAAACCCAGCAATAACCCTCACCCTAAAATCAAAACCTAACCCCAAACCTTAACCTAACCCTATCCCTAACCTTCACCTAGTCCTAAACTTAACAAGACTTAACCCTAACACTTAACCTAACCCTAAATCGAAACCTAACCTTAACCCTAAACTTCATCCTAAACTTAACCCTAACCCTAACCACTAACTCTAACCCTCAGCTCAACTCTCACCCTTAACTTCAACTTCACCCTAAACCTAACCCTAAACCAAAACCTAACCCTAACCCTAAACCTAACCCTATACCTGACCCTAATATTTACCCAAACACCTAAACCTAACCCTAACACTAAACCTACCCCTAAAGCTACCCCTAACCTTAACTCAAACACCAAACCCTAACCCTTACCCTAACCCTCATCCTTGACCTCATTTTACCCAAAACCTAAGCCGAACCCTAAACCTAAAACTAAACCAAACCGTAAACAATCCCCTAAATCTAGGCCTAACCCTAAACCTAACCCTAACCATACCCCTAACCGTAACACCGTAAAACATCAGCTTAATTGTGAACCGAACACTAACACTCACACGATCCCCTAAACCTTTTCCTACCCCTAACGCTCTCCTTCATCCTAGCCCTAACACATACCTAAACCTGACTCTTCCTCTAACCCTAAAATTAACCCTAAACTTAACTCCGCCTTAAACTTAACCCTAAACCTAACAATAACTCTAAACCTGACGCTAACCCTAACCCTAATTCCTAGCACTAATTCTTACTCTAAACCTAACCCTAACAACCCTAACCTAGCCCTACCATTTACCGTAAACCTAGCCTTAACCCTAACCTTGCCCAAACGCTAAACCTAAACCTATACCGACCTCTAACACCAACCTTAACCCTAATCTAACCTTAACCCTAACCCTGACTATTAACGCAAACTTCACTCTAAACCTAAGGCTAACTCCAACTCTAACGCTAACCATAACAATTACCATAACCCTCACCTTAAGTGTAAACCTAACCCTAACCCTCTCCCTAACCCTTAACCGTATCCCCAACCCTAAACATAATGTTATCTCCAAACTTATCCCTAAACCTAACCCTAATACGAACAGTAACCCTAATCTAACCCTAATCCTAATATTATCCCTAAACTCAACCCTACCCTAACCATAAACCTAACTCTAACACCGTAAACTTAACGTCTAACACTATCTATACTCCTAAACCTATTTCTAACTTTCGCCCTTAACCTAAACTTCACACTAACCCTGAACCTAAACCTAACGCTAACCCTAAACATAAGCCCTAACCCTAACCGAACCCTAAACCTAACCTTAACACTAACCTGAACACAAACCCAAACTCTAGCCCTAACCATAAAAATAACCTTAACCCTAACCTAAACTTCATCCAAACCCTAACCCTAACCTTCAACCTAAACCCAACCCAAACCCTTACCTTAAACCTAACCCTAACCATAACGCTAGTCCCTCTCTAACCCTAAATTTAACCCTTACAACAGCTCTGAAACTAAACCTAAACAGAATCCTGATCCTAACCCTAATTCTAACCTTGACCCTAAATAGAACACTAACTCTAATCCTAAACCTGGACATAAAGCTAACTCTTATCCTACACCTAACCCTAACTCTGAATCTAAACCTAACTCTAACTCTAACCCTAATCATAACACTTACCCTAAACCCTCACCTTAGCTGTAAAACTAACCGTAACCCTCACTCTAACTCCTAACAGTATCCTTCAACCCTAACCCTAATGCTAACCCTAGCCCTAAGCAGAACACTAACCTGAAACCCCTAAGCCCTAACGATAACACTAACCCTAACCCAAACCCTAACCCCTAAGACCAAAGCCTAACCCAAACATTAACCCTAACTCTAACTCTAACCCGAAAACTAATTAGAAACCTAACCCTAACCCTAACCCTACCCTAACCCTAACCCTAACCCTAACCCTAACCCTAAACTAAACCTAACCATGACCGGAACCACAATGCCTAACCTGTACCCTCACTCAAACCCTAACCCTAAACTACACCTCTAACCTCTGACACCTTACCATAACCATAATCCTAAACCTACCCAACCATAACCCTAAATCTAACCCTCACCCCAACCACAATGCCTAACACAAATCGTAACCCTAACTCTTATACCTAAGTCTAACCTAAAATCTAACCCTAACCCTAAAGCTAAACAAAACCCGGAAACTTAGCTCTAACCCTAAACACAACCTTAACACTAACCTAAAAACAAACCCAAACCTTAGCCATAACCCTAACCCTCAACCTATCTTAAACTTCACCCTATCCCTAACCTAAAGCTAACCCTAACTTTAACCCTAACCTTAACCTTGGCCCACTTGTGACCCTAAACATAACCCTTAGTATATTTCTGACCCTAACCCTCGCCCTAAACCTAATCCTAATCCTAACACTGACCCTAACACTAACCTAACCTTAACCTAACTTGAAGCCTATCATAAACTTAAACCTAACCCTAACCCCTAACCCTAACTCTAACCCTAACCCTAGCCCTAACCCTAACCCTAATCCTAACACTTACCCAAAACCCTCACCTTAACTGTAATCGTAACTCTAAATCTAACCGTAACCCGAAACTTGACCCTAAGTACAACCCTATCCTAAACCTAACTGAAACACTAACCCCTAACCCTAACTCTAACCCAAATCCTTAGCCTAAACCTAATCAAAACCCTTAACATAACCTTAACCAGTAAATATAACTCAAACCCTTACCCTAAGCCGAACCCTCACCCTTAACCAAAATTTCACACTAACCATAACCCTAAACCTACACTAACTTCATTCAAACCCTAACCCTAACCAAAATTAACACTAATACTAAACATAACCCTAAACCTCAATCTGAACCTAACCTAACCCTGACCCGAACCTGAACCCTAACCGCAACCCTAAACCTCATGCTTAACATAAACTTCACCCTAACACTAACCCTAAAACTAAACGTAACACTAAATCTCCCCCAACCCTGACCCTAGCCCTAAACCTAACCATAAACCTAACCCGAAACTTAACTCTAACCCTGACCCCAAATCTAACTCTAACCCTATTCCCAACGCTAAAACTTACCCTACACACTCAGCTTCAATGGAAACCCAGCAATAACCCTCACCCTAAAATCAAAACCTAACCCCAAACCTTAACCTAACCCTATCCCTAACCTTCACCTAGTCCTAAACTTAACAAGACTTAACCCTAACACTTAACCTAACCCTAAATCGAAACCTAACCTTAACCCTAAACTTCATCCTAAACTTAACCCTAACCCTAACCACTAACTCTAACCCTCAGCTCAACTCTCACCCTTAACTTCAACTTCACCCTAAACCTAACCCTAAACCAAAACCTAACCCTAACCCTAAACCTAACCCTATACCTGACCCTAATATTTACCCAAACACCTAAACCTAACCCTAACACTAAACCTACCCCTAAAGCTACCCCTAACCTTAACTCAAACACCAAACCCTAACCCTTACCCTAACCCTCATCCTTGACCTCATTTTACCCAAAACCTAAGCCGAACCCTAAACCTAAAACTAAACCAAACCGTAAACAATCCCCTAAATCTAGGCCTAACCCTAAACCTAACCCTAACCATACCCCTAACCGTAACACCGTAAAACATCAGCTTAATTGTGAACCGAACACTAACACTCACACGATCCCCTAAACCTTTTCCTACCCCTAACGCTCTCCTTCATCCTAGCCCTAACACATACCTAAACCTGACTCTTCCTCTAACCCTAAAATTAACCCTAAACTTAACTCCGCCTTAAACTTAACCCTAAACCTAACAATAACTCTAAACCTGACGCTAACCCTAACCCTAATTCCTAGCACTAATTCTTACTCTAAACCTAACCCTAACAACCCTAACCTAGCCCTACCATTTACCGTAAACCTAGCCTTAACCCTAACCTTGCCCAAACGCTAAACCTAAACCTATACCGACCTCTAACACCAACCTTAACCCTAATCTAACCTTAACCCTAACCCTGACTATTAACGCAAACTTCACCCTAAACCTAAGGCTAACTCCAACTCTAACGCTAACCATAACAATTACCATAACCCTCACCTTAAGTGTAAACCTAACCCTAACCCTCTCCCTAACCCTTAACCGTATCCCCAACCCTAAACATAATGTTATCTCCAAACTTATCCCTAAACCTAACCCTAATACGAACAGTAACCCTAATCTAACCCTAATCCTAATATTATCCCTAAACTCAACCCTACCCTAACCATAAACCTAACTCTAACACCGTAAACTTAACGTCTAACACTATCTATACTCCTAAACCTATTTCTAACTTTCGCCCTTAACCTAAACTTCACACTAACCCTGAACCTAAACCTAACGCTAACCCTAAACATAAGCCCTAACCCTAACCGAACCCTAAACCTAACCTTAACACTAACCTGAACACAAACCCAAACTCTAGCCCTAACCATAAAAATAACCTTAACCCTAACCTAAACTTCATCCAAACCCTAACCCTAACCTTCAACCTAAACCCAACCCAAACCCTTACCTTAAACCTAACCCTAACCATAACGCTAGTCCCTCTCTAACCCTAAATTTAACCCTTACAACAGCTCTGAAACTAAACCTAAACAGAATCCTGATCCTAACCCTAATTCTAACCTTGACCCTAAATAGAACACTAACTCTAATCCTAAACCTGGACATAAAGCTAACTCTTATCCTACACCTAACCCTAACTCTGAATCTAAACCTAAGTCTAACTCTAACCCTAATCATAACACTTACCCTAAACCCTCACCTTAGCTGTAAAACTAACCGTAACCCTCACTCTAACTCCTAACAGTATCCTTCAACCCTAACCCTAATGCTAACCCTAGCCCTAAGCAGAACACTAACCTGAAACCCCTAAGACCTAACGATAGCACTAACCCTAACCCAAACCCTAACCCCTAAGACCAAAGCCTAACCCAAACATTAAACCTAACTCTAACTCTAACCCGAAAACTAATTAGAAACCTAACCCTAACCCTAACCCTAACCCTAACCCTAAACTAAACCTAACCATGACCGGAACCACAATGCATAACCGGTACCCTCACTCAAACCCTAACCCTAAACTACACCTCTAACCTCTGACACCTTACCATAACCATAATCCTAAACCTACCCAACCCTAACCCTAAATCTAACCCTCACCCCAACCACAATGCCTAACACAAATCGTAACCCTAACTCTTATACCTAAGTCTAACCTAAAATCTAACCCTAACCCTAAAGCTAAACAAAACCCGGAAACTTAGCTCTAACCCTAAACACAACCTTAACACTAACCTAAAAACAAACCCAAACCTTAGCCATAACCCTAACCCTCAACCTATCTTAAACTTCACCCTATGCCTAACCTAAAGCTAACCCTAACTTTAACCCTAACCTTAACCTTGGCCCTCTTGTGACCCTAAACATAACCCTTTTATATCTCTGACCCTAACCCTCGCCCTAAACCTAATCCTAATCCTAACACTGACCCTAACACTAACCTAACCTTAACCTAACTTGAAGCCTATCATAAACTTAAACCTAACCCTAACCCCTAACCCTAACTCTAACCCTAACCCTAGCCCTAACCCTAACCCTAATCCTAACACTTACCCAAAACCCTCACCTTAACTGTAATCGTAACTCTAAATCTAACCGTAACCCTAAACTTGACCCTAAGTACAACCCTATCCTAAACCTAACTGAAACACTAACCCCTAACCCTAACTCTAACCCAAATCCTTAGCCTAAACCTAATCGAAACCCTTAACATAACCTTAACCAGTAAATATAACTCAAACCCTTACCCTAAGCCGAACCCTCACCCTTAACCAAAATTTCACACTAACCATAACCCTAAACCTACCCTAACTTCATTCAAACCCTAACCCTAACCAAAATTAACACTAATACTAAACATAACCCTAAACCTCAACCTGAACCTAACCTAACCCTGACCCGAACCTGAACCCTAACCGCAACCCTAAACCTCATGCTTAACATAAACTTCACCCTAACACTAACCCTAAAACTAAACGTAACACTAAATCTCCCCCAACCCTGACCCTAGCCCTAAACCTAACCATAAACCTAACCCGAAACTTAACTCTAACCCTGACCCCAAATCTAACTCTAACCCTATTCCTAACGCTAAAACTTACCCTACACACTCAGCTTCAATGGAAACCCAGCAATAACCCTCACCCTAAAATCAAAACCTAACCCCAAACCTTAACCTAACCCTATCCCTAACCTTCACCTAGTCCTAAACTTAACAACACTTAACCCTAACACTTAACCTAACCCTAAATCGAAACCTAACCTTAACCCTAAACTTCATCCTAAACTTAACCCTAACCCTAACCACTAACTCTAACCCTCAGCTCAACTCTCACCCTTAACTTCAACTTCACCCTAAACCTAACCCTAAACCAAAACCTAACCCTAACCCTAAACCTAACCCTATACCTGACCCTAATATTTACCCAAACACCTAAACCTAACCCTAACACTAAACCTACCCCTAAAGCTACCCCTAACCTTAACTCAAACACCAAACCCTAACCCTTACCCTAACCCTCATCCTTGACCTCATTTTACCCAAAACCTAAGCCGAACCCTAAACCTAAAACTAAACCAAACCGTAAACAATCCCCTAAATCTAGGCCTAACCCTAAAACTAACCCTAACCCTACCCCTAACCGTAACACCGTAAAACATCAGCTTAATTGTGAACCTAACACTAACACTCACACGATCCCCTAACCCTTTTCCTAACCCTAACGCTATCCTTCATCCTAGCCCTAACACTTACCTAAACCTGACTCTTCCTCTAACCCTAAACTTAACCCTAACCTTAACTCTGCCTTAAACTTAACCCTAAACCTAACAATAACTCTAAACCTGACGCTAACCCTAACCCTAATTCCTAGCACTAATTCTTACTCTAAACCTAACCCTAACAACCCTAACCTAGCCCTACCATTTACCGTAAACCTAGCCTTAACCCTAACCTTGCCCAAACGCTAAACCTAAACCTATACCGACCTCTAACACCAACCTTAACCCTAGTCTAACCTTAACCCTAACCCTGACTATTAACGGAAACTTCACCCTAAACCTAAGGCTAACTCCAACTCTAACGCTAACCATAACAATTACCATAACCCTCACCTTAAGTGTAAACCTAACCCTAACCCTCTCCCTAACCCTTAACCGTATCCCCAACCCTAAACATAATGTTATCTCCAAACTTATTCCGAAACCTAACCCTAATACGAACAGTAACCCTAATCTAACCCTAATCCTAATATTAACCCTAAACTCAACCCTACCCTAACCATAAACCTAACCCTAACACCCTAAACTTAACGTCTAACACTATCTATACTCCTAAACCTATTTCTAACTTTCGCCCTTAACCTAAACTTCACACTAACCCTGAACCTAAACCTAACGCTAACCCTAAACATAAGCCCTAACCCTAACCGAACCCTAAACCTAACCTTAACACTAACCTGAACTCAAACCCAAACTCTAACCCTAACCATAAAAATAACCTTAACCCTAACCTAAACTTCATCCAAACCCTAACCCTAACCTTCAACCTAAACCCAACCCAAACCCTTACCTTAAACCTAACCCTAACCATAACGCTAGTCCCTCTCTAACCCTACATTTAACCCTTACAACAGCTCTGAAACTAAACCTAAACAGAATTCTGATCCTAACCCTAATTCTAACCTTGACCCTAAATAGAACACTAACTCTAATCCTAAACCTGGACATAAAGCTAACTCTTATCCTACACCTAACCCTAACTCTGAATCTAAACCTAACTCTAACTCTAACCCTAATCATAACACTTACCCTAAACCCTCACCTTAGCTGTAAAACTAACCGTAACCCTCACTCTAACTCCTAACAGTATCCTTCAACCCTAACCCTAATGCTAACCCTAGCCCTAAGCAGAACACTAACCTGAAACCCCTAAGCCCTAACGATAACACTAACCCTAACCCAAAACCTAACCCTAACCCTAACCCTAACCCTGACCCTAAACTAAACCTAACCATGACCAGAACCACAATGCCTAACCTGTACCCTCACTCAAACCCTAACCCTAAACTACACCTCTAACCTCTGACACCTTACCATAACCATAATCCTAAACCTACCCAAACCTAACCCTAAATCTAACCCTCACCCCAACCACAATGCCTAACACAAATCGTAACCCTAACTCTTATACCTAAGTCTAACCTAAAATCTAACCCTAAAGCTAAACAAAACCCGGAAACTTAGCTCTAACCCTAAACACAACCTTAACACTAACCTAAAAGCAAACCCAAACCTTATCCATAACCCTAACCCTCAAGCTATCCTAAACTTCACCCTATCCCTAACCGAAAGCTAACCCTAACTTTAACCGTAACCTTAACCTTGGCCCTCTTGTGACCCTAAACATAACCCTTTGTATATCTCTGACGCTAACCCTCGTCCTAAACCTAATCCTAACACTGACCCTAACACTAACCTAACCTTAACCTAACTTTAAGCCTATCATAAACTTAAACCTAACCCTAACACCTAACCCTAACTCTAACCCTAACCCTAGCACTAACCCTAACCCTAATCCTAACACTTACCCAAAACCCTCACCTTAACTGTAATCGTAACTCTAAATCTAACCGTAACCCTAAACTTGACCCTAAGTACAACCCTATCCTAAACCTAACTGAAACACTAACCCCTAACCCTAACTCTAACCCAAATCCTTAGCCTAAACCTAATCGAAACCCTTAACATAACCTTAACCAGTAAATATAACTCAAACCCTTACCCTAAGCCGAACCCTCACCCTTAACCAAAATTTCACACTAACCATAACCCTAAACCTACCCTAACTTCATTCAAACCCTAACCCTAACCAAAATTAACACTAATACTAAACATAACCCTAAACCTCAACCTGAACCTAACCTAACCCTGACCCGAACCTGAACCCTAACCGCAACCCTAAACCTCATGCTTAACATAAACTTCACCCTAACACTAACCCTAAAACTAAACGTAACACTAAATCTCCCCCAACCCTGACCCTAGCCCTAAACCTAACCATAAACCTAACCCGAATCTTAACTGTAACCCTGACCCCAAATCTAACTCTAACCCTATTCCTAACGCTAAAACTTACCCTACACACTCAGCTTCAATGGAAACCCAGCAATAACCCTCACCCTAAAATCAAAACCTAACCCCAAACCTTAACCTAACCCTATCCCTAACCTTCACCTAGTCCTAAACTTAACAACACTTAACCCTAACACTTAACCTAACCCTAAATCGAAACCTAACCTTAACCCTAAACTTCATCCTAAACTTAACCCTAACCCTAAACACTAACTCTAACCCTCAGCTCAACTCTCACCCTTAACTTCAACTTCACCCTAAACCTAACCCTAAACCAAAACCTAACCCTAACCCTAAACCTAACCCTATACCTGACCCTAATATTTACCCAAACACCTAAACCTAACCCTAACACTAAACCTACCCCTAAAGCTACCCCTAACCTTAACTCAAACACCAAACCCTAACCCTTACCCTAACCCTCATCCTTGACCTCATTTTACCCAAAACCTAAGCCGAACCCTAAACCTAAAACTAAACCAAACCGTAAACAATCCCCTAAATCTAGGCCTAACCCTAAACCTAACCCTAACCCTACCCCTAACCGTAACACCGTAAAAGATCAGCTTAATTCTGAACCTAACACTAACACTCACACGATCCCCTAACCCTTTTCCTAACCCTAACGCTATCCTTCATCCTAGCCCTAACACTTACCTAAACCTGACTCTTCCTCTAACCCTAAAATTAACCCTAAGCTTAACTCTGCCTTAAACTTAACCCTAAACCTAACAATAACTCTAAACCTGACGCTAACCCTAACCCTAATTCCTAGCACTAATTCTTACTCTAAACCTAACCCTAACAACCCTAACCTAGCCCTACCATTTACCGTAAACCTAACCTTAACCCTAACCTTGCCCAAACCCTAAACCTAAACCTATACCGACCTCTAACACCAACCTTAACCCTAGTCTAACCTTAACCCTAACCCTGACTATTAACGGAAACTTCACCCTAAACCTAAGGCTAACTCCAACTCTAACGCTAACCATAACAATTACCATAACCCTCACCTTAAGTGTAAACCTAACCCTAACCCTCTCCCTAACCCTTAACCGTATCCCCAACCCTAAACATAATGTTATCTCCAAACTTATTCCGAAACCTAACCCTAATACGAACAGTAACCCTAATCTAACCCTAATCCTAATATTATCCCTAAACTCAACCCTACCCTAACCATAAACCTAACCCTAACACCCTAAACTTAACGTCTAACACTATCTATACTCCTAAACCTATTTCTAACTTTCGCCCTTAACCTAAACTTCACACTAACCCTGAACCTAAACCTAACGCTAACCCTAAACATAAGCCCTAACCCTAACCGAACCCTAAACCTAACCTTAACACTAACCTGAACACAAACCCAAACTCTAGGCCTAACCGAAAAATAACCTTAACCCTAACCTAAACTTCATCCAAACCCTCACCCTTACCTTCAACCTAAACCCAACCCAAACCCTTACCTTAAACCTAACCCTAACCATAACGCTAGTCCCTCTCTAACCCTAAATTTAACCCTTACAACAGCTCTGAAACGAAACCTAAACATAATCCTGATCCTAACCCTTATTCTAACCTTGACCCTAAATAGAACACTAACTCCAATCCTAAACCTGGACATAAAGCTAACTCTTATCCTACACCTAACCCTAACTCTGAATCTAAACCTAACTCTAACTCTAACCCTAATCATAACACTTACCCTAAACCCTCACCTTAGCTGTAAAACTAACCGTAACCCTCACTCTAACTCCTAACAGTATCCTTCAACCCTAACCCTAATGCTAACCCTAGCCCTAAGCAGAACACTAACCTGAAACCACTAAGCCCTAACGATAACACTAACCCTAACCCAAACCCTAACCCCTAAGACCAAAGCCTAACCCAAACATTAACCCTACTCTAACTCTAACCCGAAAACTAATTAGAAACCTAAACCTAACCCTAAACCTAACCCTAACCCTAACCCAAACCCTAACCCTAACCCTAACCCTAAACTAAACCTAACCATGACCGGAACCACAATGCCTAACCTGTACCCTCACTCAAACCCTAACCCTAAACTACACCTCTAACCTCTGACACCTTACCATAACCATAATCCTAAACCTACCCAACCCTAACCCTAAATCTAACCCTCACCCCAACCACAATGCCTAACACAAATCGTAACCCTAACTGTTATACCTAAGTCTAACCTAAAATCTAACCCTAACCCTAAAGCTAAACAAAACCCGGAAACTTAGCTCTAACCCTAAACACAACCTTAACACTAACCTAAAAACAAACCCAAACCTTAGCCATAACCCTAACTCTCAACCTCTCTTAAACTTCACCCTATCCCTAACATAAAGCTAACCCTAACTTTAACCCTAACCTTAACCTTGGCCCACTTGTGACCCTAAACATAACCCCTAGTATATCTCTGACGCTAACACTCGCCCTAAACCTAATCCTAACACTGACCCTAACACTAACCTAACCTTAACCTAACTTTAAGCCTATCATAAACTTAAACCTAACCCTAACCCCTAGCCCTAAATCTAACCCTAACCCTAGCCCTAACCCTAATCCTAATCCTAACACTAACCCAAAACTCTCACCTTAACTGTAAAAGTAACGCTAAATCTAACCGTAACCCTAAACTTGACCCTAAGTACAACCCTATCCTAAACCTAACTGAATCACTAACCCCTAACCCTAACTCTAACCCAAATCCTTAGCCTAAACCTAATCGAAACCCTTAACATAACCTTAATCAGTAAATATAACTCAAACCCTTACCCTAAGCCGAACCCTCACCCTTAACCAAAATTTCACACTAACCATAACCCTAAACCTACCCTAACTTCATTCAAACCCTAACCCTAACCAAAATTAACACTAATACTAAACATAACCCTAAACCTCAACCTAAACCTAACCTAACCCTGACCCGAACCTGAACCCTAACCGCAACCCTAAACCTCATGCTTAACATAAACTTCACCCTAACACTAACCCTAAAACTAAACGTAACACTAAATCTCCCCCAACCCTGACCCTAGCCCTAAACCTAACCATAAACCTAACCCGAAACTTAACTCTAACCCTGACCCCAAATCTAACTCTAACCCTATTCCTAACGCTAAAACTTACCCTACACACTCAGCTTCAATGGAAACCCAGCAATAACCCTCACCCTAAAATCAAAACCTAACCCCAAACCTTAACCTAACCCTATCCCTAACCTTCACCTAGTCCTAAACTTAACAAGACTTAACCCTAACACTTAACCTAACCCTAAATCGAAACCTAACCTTAACCCTAAACTTCATCCTAAACTTAACCCTAACCCTAAA